>NW_027287605.1:397500-635000 GCF_022747635.1 Hetaerina americana
AATGTTTTATTCGCATTCAAGTGTAATTTTTACAAGGTTAAAAGTAGTTCCCGCATCCTTGGAATGAAGTTTTCCCGCTGTACGCTAAGTAGTCATTGTAACGGTATCTCAATTAAACGATAATTAACATAAATTATATGATAATATTATTATATCACTCGCCAACTATATAACTAAATGGACTCAGAAATTGATATTATAAATGGAATTTTAATATATGGCTGCGGAACACAACACCTCTCTTGCAACTTTGTTAGGCTGCCTGGCGTAAGATATCACTGTGGAGAGAATAATTCAATCAGTTCGTCACAACAGCGACAGCGTTCAAAGAAATTAAGTAAAATAGCTGAATTAGTTTGCGCGCCATACCGTGGCACAGCAATCGCGACTGCAGCGCCACGCTCCCAGCCGGTGCCACGGGAAGCGAACTATGGATATTTGTTTCTTTAATAAAATTGTTGAATTTTGTCTCCGCAGTCTGTCCCACGGGGGCGGAACCCTTTCAAACCTTTTCCGAACTCAGTTTGAAGAGCTGTGGAGGAGATGACCACAGTTACTCCAATTCCCACTCCAAAAGTATATGCACTAAACTAATTTTATTCAAGCCACGGAAGTTGACGGTGGCTATACTAGTTGCAACCTTCCCGAATTGCTTTCCGCTCTTCCTATTGAACAATTGAAATGACCATAAATCAGACTGAATGGCAAACTAAGACCTAGAAAATTCGCTGGGTATGTAGTGTTCTTTCCTGATAAACTGCTCATCTATCTCAGTAAAATTGGCATTAGCTAAAAAAATAAAATTATTTCATTTTGGGCACTTTTAAAAAACTGATATATTTCGCGGAAAATTAGCGTTAGTACGAAATAGTGCTGGTGGGTTTTTAGTCATACAACCGGCCTCATGGGTATTTAGAACAAGATTCATTACCCGTCTCTCCAAATTTGTACTCGGGTTCTCCAAACGCCCAAGTTTACGAATATCACTTGTTTTAGGATATCGTTGTTCTTTTAGTAGCACTAGTGTGTGCGTATACAAACGAGCCATTGGAGAGATTTTGGCGACGTAGCTTCCGTTGGAGTAGTGGCTGTTCGAATGCAATGGTGCGATGTCAGTGACGGAGAGATCGTGCTCCCTAGCCCCGTCATTGTTCAAAATTCACGTATGCTGCAAGGGTGCACTGATAGTCATCTAACGAAAACTCTCTTCCAGTTAAGGTGTTGGTTCAAATTTTGATTGTGAATCAATTACCAGGAATAGTATTCCTGGAAGAATGTAATCTCAGAATTGAATGAATGATTTAATTCTCGGTTTATTTTAGAATTCACGGTATTTGAAAACATAACAAGCATACTTGTGATTCAATTTCACAACTTGAACCTAGATATTCACTAAATCGTAATATAAGGTGCTTCAAATCATGTTGATTATATTTTCTTTTCCAATGACGTTCCTTACTGGCCTTAAATTTAGTATAAAGTTGTTTGGAAAGAATTTCATATGCATTAAGAGATTTTCAAATTTCAGGCATAATCAAAGAATAATGAACGCTTGTTGAGTATGGTTTACGTTTATTTAGATAATTAATAATTCAGGAAAGTGTTACAAGTTGGCAGTTTGCCATATTTACATGCATTCGATCTATGCATAAAATTTCACATTAGGGCAATTGACGTGTACATTTTTACATATCATATAAACATATTTACATTGATTGGGGAGGGCTCGAATAGTTCTACAGATTACTGACTGCAGTTTCAGTCAGTGGTAATTTTGTTGATACATGTTTCTTTTTATATTTGTTCTTTGCGCCCGGCATTTCACCTTATATTTATAATCATTTCTCCCTATGAATGCTAGAATTTCCGACGTCCTTCCTTAGTTCTTCCCAAGCCTTTTCTTCCTAAGTAATGTGGAACATCCCACAGTCTGCCTTTTTTTCTCCTTAATTTTAACATTTCCAGCCCAGTATTGTTAACATTACTGTCAAACTCTATGCTGTCCCCTGTTTCCCCAATACACATCTGGCAGCCTTTCTTTGTACCACTTCTAGTTTCTAATGAAAGTCAAATTAATTTAATTGCTTCAAGTGGTAATCTCAGCATTGTATACATATTTAAATCCTTATAATTGCTTTAAATTACTTGAAAGGCAGTTTAGTCTGCTTACCCATTAAAACTAAGAAACATCCATTTCCTAGGTATTTCATAGTTTTTAAATCAAAGTTTTGCCTTATCTAATAAGTGCTCTAATGATTAGATCAATTTTGGACAAAATTTTTCTATGCAATTTTCCACTTGTTCCTCCATATTTAAGCAGAAATACCTTCAGTCACAAAAAAACGCGGAGATCATGGCTCATTTTCTTTTGCTGTGGCGGAAAATGTTGCGAATTCAAAAATGGACTTTTTCAAAACGGCTTTTTTTCTGCCAAATCAGATCTTGTGAATCATACGCGCTTGCTTTCGTTACATATTTTTTGGGCACGAAATCAGTTACAAAAATGAAAGAAAAACATGCCTTGGGTCCCAACGGATCCAATCGAATGCGGATCGAATGGGACTCCTAATCGAACAAAAACCCTCCCATTCGATCGATAGGAATGATCGATTTCAAGCAAAACGAACCATTGGAAAAAAGAAGGATCGACTATCGGGTGACTCGGGGCGCAATCTCTCTCTTTCTCTCTCTCTTCTCGCCTCTCCACTGGATATTCTCCCTCTACCCCGCATTTCCTCACCCCACATGGCATGTGTGTATGAATGTACCCGGCAACCGACCTCTTTTGCTGTTGCTCCGACCCTCTTTCCTTTTCACCCCCCCTCGTTTTCCTTCCCTCCCCTGAACGTCCCCATCTCCTGTCTCTCTCTCACCCACACACACGCACGAAACATGACACGCAGTCCCCTTGCCGCTGCCCCAAAGCCATTGGGTTCGACTCCCACCACTCTCTCCCTCTCCCCCGCCTGACCGTGCGGGAAGAGAGGCATAGATAGTGGAAAGGGGGATTTGTGGGGTGGGGATGGAGGGGGTGGGACGCCGGCTCCGCTCTTTGCCACATTCCCCTGGGGCGGGGGAGAGGGGGCAGGGTGGATAAAGGGGTTGGGGGGCAGAAGGCGGGCCCCCCACCGACCCACATAACACTCCCACCGCATCAGCCTCTCCATCCCCACCTCCACCGACCTCTCCTCGTTCATCCCCTCGGCCCCTTCCCTCCCCCCAAGCCGCCACCGGCGTTTTCCCATCGAATAACGAGAGCGAAACGAGCGAAAATGACAATAATGCCGATGTTTATTTTTCGTAAAAATGAGTAACAAATCGCCGCCAAAAAAAATTAAATAAAATATTTGGGCACAAAATATAATAAGTATTATGGTCTCCCGTCTTCCATTTCCTCCTCCCACATTTGAAATCTGCGACTCTATATATTCGGTTCGTTCCCCTGGGTCGCTGATTAAACACCCAACCCTCCCTAAAGCACATTTTGTTACATAATGTCTCGAAAACCGCTATATCAGCCCGTGGCGCCAGTTTAAGGATCCTGATATGATAGTTAAGCACTTACTCAACTCGTGGTTCTACATATTTCTTGGTTGAAATTCTGAATGTGTATGTATTGTTAAGGGTTCTAATTCTTAGGATTCGGTTTTTACCAGCCCTTCAGCTATCCTGCCTGCTAGCATAATTTATTTTTATATCCTTTCGAAGATATCTTCCATAAGTTTGTTCTCGTAATTCACACTTGAATTAGACCCCGTATTTCTTTCCTTCTATTTCTACCCAACTGTGTATCAGACTCTCCATTACTTTCCCTCTTCTTGCTTTGCCCTCTACATACTTCTTCCCTAAATCTTTCCTAGAAGCCTCTGAATTCATTATTCCATCAAGACATTTTATTTGCATAACTCTCCCGTGTCATAACCATCTCATTCGCTTATTATCTTCACTTTATATGCTACAACAATCGTCCATATCTCACATCTTATCGAAATTAAAATTAGTATGACATCTACTCGTATGTTGGCGACAAATATGCAAAATAAAGTAAGGTGCTTCTATATTCACAAAAATAAAATTCGTTGTACAGTGTATAATAGTGCAAATGAGTTTTGTAAGCTAATTAAATCAATTCATATTACCTGCATGATCTCAAGTGCTTGTAAATATGAAGGAGATTACCATTTGAAATCATCTTATATCCAATCTGTAAATTTATCTCATCAAATGAATGTTTATAATATTTAACTAAAGGTAATATGATGGAGTCAAAGTCATCGATTCCACCATACAAGTAGATGAAAAATTTGTCTAAAATTTAAAATCCTTCGGGACAAAATATATTTCATTAAGAGATTGGAAGAAATTAGATGCACTGTTTGGTGTAATTTTCATGAAGGTAGAGAAATATATGACACAAATTTCTTAAATAGCATATTCTGACTACAAGTACCCACAAAATACAAGGCTCTTACTGCAAAATATCTACTGTTTAATGATTTTTTATGCACTTGTTATTCTAAATTAAAATTATGGAGCGTATTTGAAATGAAAATGCTTTTGAGTGTTTATCATTGGTCACCTTCAAATACTGAAAAAACTGCATATTAATAGTGTTGTTTCAAAACGTATAGCATATTTTAAAAACCACCGCAAGATAGGAAAAATGAAAATTACCTTTTCCCCTACTCTCTCTTTTTGCACAGCCAGTCACGCAGGTAACCGAAAATCGCTAGGTTCAAGGTATCGCAACTGACTGTGAATTCGAATCCCTCCTCTGGAAAGAATTGATAATATTCTAGAATTAATTCAAGATGAAATATAAACTAAGCCCAAAATTAAATCTATTACTTTATATAAATTTCATTACAACACTTCAGAAGAATATTCAAGAATATCTCGCCCCAAAATAAAGACGAATATATATTTATCTTCCGAAAAATATCCTAGAACTCTTGTCGATAAGAAGGAACTAACTAACACTGCTAGTGGTCAGATGCATTAAGACCACGATAGAATTCCTTATTTCGAAATTCAATTACAGCATTGATACATTTCCCATTGGTCAATATTATTTGAATTTTATTTTTCTTCAAGGTATGTTTCCAGCAAGAAAAAACCACTGGCATTTATATTTATGTGCTAAGATAATGGTGAACGATCACAATAAACTATCAAACTTGTATTTAGATTTATAATGTACATGTGCCATGCCATAAATACCTTTTTTCCTAACCTGTTTCCTTATTCGGATTATAACCCTTAATGCTATCCCAAATGCACAATAGGTGCCTCACTTTTTCCCGCTTACTAAATATTTTCCTCCTGAATCTAAGGCTTCAACATACCACTCCATCTCTTAACATCCTCTTCATCCTGACTGTAAAAGAAAGTACTTTGTTCTTCCTCAATAGTTTTGCACGACCTAGGTTTCAATTTACAAAGTCATCATCTGGTTGTAAATCGAAACCTAGGTCTTGCAAAATAAAACGTACTTGTATGCGAAAGAAAACATTATTTTCTTTTTCAGTATGAATCACTTCCACAAATTGACGCCTTCAACCATCTAATTCTGTCCATCCTCTTTTTTGTTTTCGAATGTTTCCTGCCAACTTAATATTTTACCTTAATTCATGTAGAATTTTTTCCTTCTCCTTAGTTTCTATAGAGGCTGTTTTCAGTATTCCTGTCTGTAGTCGAATTCAAGATGATTTTCGTGCAACACGACAATCCATGTTAAAACATTGACTGGAATAATGATGAGAGTGCAAGCCATAATTTTCAGAGAAAAAGTAAAAATAGAAGTCAAATAAAAGTATAAGTAGTCATAATGTACACTCTCTAAACACGTTGAGAAGTTTTTACATGTAAGTCAATGTAGCAAAATTGCTCTTGGGAGAACGACCGCATGCGTTGATTTTGATAAATACTAGCGGCTAGTTCGATACTCGCTAGTGATACAAGAATTGTTTTTTTTTCACTGCTCTGTTCCATCATTTGCCTTTTACTTCAGACAAGAAAATATTTTGATTGAAATAATAGACTAATATTAATAAGTAAATATGGGCTTGAATAGTAGATATCTAATTTACGCTCAAATTTTGCTAAAAATTATTTTCCTAACGTTTTTAATCCATATCCTGGAGCGAATTTCTCAAAGGTATAATTAGATTTACTATTCCTCGTAGTTCACTGGGTCAGAACCTTCTAATGGAACTGAATACATTCTAACACACTTATTGCGGATACTTTTACAGAAAGTTCTTGGTTAAAAAGGCTTCATATTAAGTCGACTTGTAAACTGACTTTCAGCTTTGAGAAACGATCTCCTGGTGTATCAGAAATGATTCTAATTAATACACAGTCCTCATAATGGTGGACTATGGGTAAAAGTAAAGGTCGGGGTATGCGGTCTACGTCGATCGGTTTTGGTTTCGCTTCAGCAAGTACTAGAGAAATAGATGGACGCACGAATTATTCATTATTGTGCATTTACCGGTTTGGAGGAAAGAAAATCCAGGAATTTTATTTGAGGTTTTGGTTGAATTTGAAGTAAAAGAATATTTCGTAAATGCCGTGCATCGAAATAGAATGTTGACCGTATTAGCAAATGCGGTCTCGAGTGATTGGTATAATCATGTTTGGTGTGAAAAGAGGATGTGCCGCTTATGTACATATATTTAGGTTCAGGGTCCGGCAACATAACTCCCTTTTTTGAGAGCTTTTTGCGTTTGAAAAAAGGTAGTTATGTTGCCACACCCTGTATTTAAGACTGCGCATAGCTACTTCAACCTAAAAATATTCATACGGGTCTCACACATGTAACTCATTTTATATATCTACCGTGGAAGGGTAGCACAACTTCTTGATTCTATTGCTTCTTGATGCACGTGGGAAAGGGAAATATTTTCAAAGGTTTACTAACTTATTGAGGATAGTTATTCGACAAAAATGTTTAGTGAAATTTTTGTACGTATTTCATGAAAAAGCATTTTATTTCCTGTATGATAGTAAAATATCCTGTTTTTTAGGACGATAATTAATTTAAAAACTCGAGAAATTCGATTTCTAGAAAATATTAAATACGTTGATTTCCAAAAATTATTCATTACCTCGCAATAAACATTATGATTTTTCATTATGCCTTTGCCTTTCACAATGAATTTATTCACGCAAACAACTTGATTTACGTTCCAAGCTGCCCACCACTTTCCCACTTCCCTTCCCCATTCCTGCCTCCCCATACCCCTTCATTCCTCGGCGTGCATAAACTCTCATTGTCTTGCGGGAAACTGAAAGGGAGGCGATTTCGGCGCCGCCCTATAAACCCTGCACAGAACTATACTGCTATATCTCTCGCACTCATCCCCTCTTAACCATCCTCACGACTGCACCCTCAAATTGTTGTCCAGCGCCCTCAACCCCCCACTTCCGAAAATTCGAATATATTGACATTTTGGGGCCCTCACCCTACCTCCTCACGCTCCGTCCATCCCAATGCTCCCTCCCTGACTTCTTCGCCCTTTGCAACACTCATCTCTCTCACCCCCTTCGTTCAAATCCCTGAAGCTGCGCACCGAGCGCCACCCACTCCCTCCTCCCTCCCCCTATAACTCCATCCTCATTCATTAATCCGCATCCGCAGATCTTTGTTCGATGGATGCGTGATTGGTGAAACTTTATAGCGCGTAGTCTGGACGATGCGATTCGACCTGCACAGTGGGGCGGCAGGGGGGGAGTACGTAAGCGGGTAGAGAAGGGACGTTGGGGAGATGGAAGGGGTTGCAGCGCTGCAGCTGGGATTCGGAAATATGCCAGGGCTGCCGCAAATTGCAAACCCGCACCCATCAGTACGCGGTGCTGATTATTTTGCGACCCACGAAGCCTCATCCGATCATTAAGGGAAATAGATTAAAAAATGAATCATTACCGGCTAGTTATTTCAGGATAAATAATATGAGTTTGTTATCCTTGAAACTCTAGCTGAATAAGTGTTCCTGCAGAAGACACACCCGGTGAGCATTAAAGAGAAAACTGTTGTAAAGTGGGAAATAGTTTTGTAAAATAATCACGAGGATTTAGGTCGAGTATAAATCAGAGACCAATTACTTACAACTAAATTAAACCATTCAAATCACCGGCATGGTTAGTAGCAGGGATTGCGTCCTAGTCCAGGAATTTAAACTCCTCGAAGACTTGTTTTCGTGTACCCAGCTTGAAATACTAGTGGTTACAAATTTCTATCATTTTACAAAGTGAAAAATATGTGTGAAATAGTGATAGAAAAAGAGCAATTAACATTAATGGATATATCTTACACAAAAAAGAAAAAAATTACTTTGCTCGGTACCTATATTATCTGTAAAAATGTGTACATATAATTACCATTACGGAAGCGCATCGTATCAGAATTGGAATCATAGGAGCATACTGCTCGACTAAACTCAACTGCTTCAGGCTTCACTTCAAGATGGTTTTGAATATTCATGTTAACACAGTTGTAGATAGTTGGTAGATAGTAAAATAGTACACTTTCACAGATTTTTATTCGTACGACGCGTTTCACCTGATTTAGGTTCGAAGGTTGTACATGGAGTTTAGGTATGCATAAAATTGTGGATGGGATTTTTTCAGATACCTTATATGTAATTGGTTGACACATGGAAAACCGTTGAGAAGAAAACTCAGTAATGGAAGAGCATTAGACAATGTTGTAGTGAAAGGCGGTAAAGTGGTAGGTATTTGGGGGTCCATCGAGGGGGAGTGTTGGGGGGAAAGTGTTGGGAGGGCATTAGATGGGAGTTTGAGAGGGAGATACCGTTTGTGTGACATTAGTCTTGATTAAAGTAATGGGGAAGGATGAGGAAGTGTCTGGTCGTTGCATGATGCTCTAATCCGGTGAAATGTGTCGTTATAATAAAAATGTGGGATTTTACTACCGTACCTGGATTTTAATGTAAGTACTTCTTTAGATTACTTGAACTAGACTCTGAGAAGTGTAAAGAACTTAGAAAAGAAAATACATATACTAATATGAAGCAACAAAAAAAAATTTATTAGGGAAATTTTATCGATTTATCCTATACATATATGAAGGAAATCCCAGAAGATCCCAGGGTGAAGACCAAGGGACAGATACCGTGGTCAAGCATATGCATAGGGATACAAGATTCAAAATATATTAGGACTCTGTAGAATTAACCCTGGACAAGGAAGACTTGAAGGCTGCAGTAATCCGGTGTTTGAATAGGAGGGTTAATGACTGAATCTCTTAGGATAAATTTGAGCAAATATAAATTACTGTAGGTAATCTTAGGGGAATACAAAAAATGAATTTTATGTGCAATACTATGTATGGAGGATAAATTAAAAGCGCAAACTCGACGAAATATTCATTTGGGTTGGTCGAAATTTGAAAAGGTTTGTTTGGCCTTTGTGTGCCATTTAAACTACCAAACCATTGTTATCGGGATTATGTTTTCGTGGGATTTTGGGATGTAAGGGACCACTCAGAAATTATAATATAGCCTTCGAGTTTACTGCTAGTATATATACTGTGCAATGTATAAGTTTCTCTGGTATCATTGTCACCTTTTTCTGTTTTTACCTCTGCTTAAAAATAAAATGTAGGCCCAACTTGCACGTTAAATTCTTGAGTCTGAGGGCTTACTTCTGCATCTCTACAGTATTGACCCTTTCTCCCTGAAATATTTGTTTCGTCGTTGATTCCAAGTAATTACACGATAAATTTCCCAATTTCATATTTCTTTCTCTCTCGGTCGCAGTGGTGCAGTTAGTTTCATTGATTTCAAGACTCTAAACACCAATTTGGCAAATATGTACAAGTTTTTGGTTTCAATGGCCAAGAGGAACATGGTCTAGATATTTGAGCTGGAATTTTCAAGATCCGCAGGGAAACATCACAGGGTGGAATGCATCATGGAGAAAAGACGCAATTTAAATTCTTTACCATTGGCAATTGCGTATAAATTAAATATTGTGATAAAAATGTCTCGCAAAACTTCACTTTTTTCAGCAGCAAAAATGAACGGAATGGATATTGAGCAGAAACAGGATTCGGCGCTTATAATAAAAAATATTAATTAATAGAAGCGAAATGACTCTTTCTTTGAATAGCGGCCCTATGTCGATGAATGTTCTTTCTTGTTTTTTTGGTTGGGTTTTCGAAGCTAATTTTATGTTTCTAGGTTCCTATTTCATCGTTGGAATAGAACACATATATTGTTTTGCTTGACATAATTTAGTACTCCAACCCTTGGTCCTTAATTAATTATTTTGTGGAATGCATGTAGGATAATGCTTTTACTAACCATGTTCATTTCACTAGTATCTCATTAAATAGAAAAGCATGTTATTTTACACCACTGTCAGCACTTGCTTGTGTAATATGAATACTCTTTATCTATAGGGTGATTACATAAACTGCGAAAGCTGTTCGGGGAGGGAGTTTGAATTTTAGATTCCGGACGTGTTTCTGCATTTAATCCTATAGGATCGAGCGCAGTCAATCTGCACCATGTATTTGCTGCAGTCCTCGCTAATCATCAGCCTCCCTCCTCAAACTAATTATATATATATATATATATATATATATATATATATATATATATATATACTCACACATATATATGTCGTTGAAATTCTAGCAATCACTATGCTTTTCTGTTCCTCCTTCTTTCAACATTCTTTTACTCGTCTCTCTCCCGTTCCCACATTCCCTCTCCGCCTCTCACAGTCGAAATGGGTGAGTTTGCGCGGAAGTGGAAATATCGCCGACCATTAACGTCACCCTCTGGGAGGGCGGTTGGGAGACGAAGGCACATATTCATGCGGGGGGAGAGGGAGAAGAGCCGAGCGGGAAGGGTAATGCCGAGGGGAGGGGGCCCAATGGAGAGAGCGGACGAGAGAGGAATGTGGAGGAGAAAGCAAGGAGGGAAAGAGAGACGAACAATCGGATCGAGCTCTCGCTACACTGGCGAATAAATTGCGCGCTATACCTCGTGCGCTGCAAGTTTAGAGTGATGTCAATGATTTTTATGGCTTTCCTCCATTGAGAAAGGGAGAAAGAAGGCTCGAGAAGAGACTCGTTGCCAAAATTTCCACTGCGCCTTCCTCTAGGATTTCGAAGCTCAAGGGTGAGTGGAAGAGAGAGATAACAGTGACAGCAAAGGTAAATATCCCCTATACAATGCCATAGCATACCTTGGACTACTGAAGAAATAGCAGTGAGTTTATTGTGGATGACGGCTCGGGGAAATTTTCACACTGATGATATTAGGACGAACAGGCCCTAATGTCTTGAAATGTATGTAATTTTGAAACCTATTTGTCGAACTATGGGACTTTTTTGTAGAAAAGACCACGCAGTAATTAACCACGCGAGCTCTATCTTCTTGATTCATGCTATCTTTGGTATTGAATTTGATGTCCTCATTTCCTTGGAAACATTTATGTTTTGTAGATTTGGTTTTTGTTGGTTGCTTAGGCAAATCATTGTGTTACATTATTGGTAGTCTGTTGTTGGAGGTAGTTTATGGGTGAACACAATCTTATTATCACTAGACTTCTAAGTTCCATCAAAAAAGACCCCACTTGGCACCGCACACCATAATAAACTGTTCTTCAATTCCGCATGCATTCCAACTCCCTTCAGTCCGTCCAGCATTCCTATCCTTTTCCTCCACCTACCATGATTGCGTGTAGTCCTCCCCCATCGCAATCTACAGCATTCCGTCACCAATCAAAATACTCTGCATCCACCTTTCCTGCCTCTTTGGATGGCCCCGAACGATCCTTTCTCCTCTTTCACCATGCTTAGTCCTCTTTTGTCGGTTTTCCTCCTTATCCATTTTACCTTTTCCATCCTTCTCCATATCTACATTTCAAAACCCCTCAATTTACGACTCTAAACTTGCTGTAACGACAATGTTTCTTCTTGGTATAAAACCGCACTCTATATACATTTTTTTTTCAATAATATTTTGCTAAAATCTTTACTCAACATCAATTCCTTTTTCCAAGTGAAAAAGGAACTGATGGCATGGAAAAGACATGGAAAAAGTAATTGATGACTGGATCTCATATTTGGCTAACGCAATTCTTCTTCTGATGCCCCTACTACTGAGACCATCTTGATCCAAATCATTCCCAAGATAGGCACACTGTTAGTCATTATTTGAGGTAAAATGTGCATTAAGCTACGACTCCTAAGCATGCCCTCATTGATTTGTATTGTGAATTTCTCTTGCAGCACATGGTTAAGAGATTAAGCAGCACACCATGGTGCTCCCTCAATTAACGGAAGGAGGGGTCCCCGCGCTTATCTCCTCCTACTTGCAGCCAAATGATTCTTTCCCACGTGAACAAAAAGAAAGCATGACTGAAGACTTAAGTCCTTGCGTTTCTCATTTTTTTGTGTTTTTAAACTTCGTAGTTGTCCTCGGCTAATTACTCTTCTGTTTGAATTCCATTGCTATTTGAACTAAAATGAGGCGTGACAGGCAATTTTATCTTGATTTCTGTCAGCCCATATGCGCGCAATTATGTAATGACTCCGAAAGGAAACTTTATTATTATGAATATCATAAAGTACAAGATGCCATGCCTTCAGATCACTTAACAGTACGCCGCCAATTGAAGTCGTAACTTTATAATTGCGTATCTTTCTTTCGTTTCATCCCTCTATTTGGATAAGCGTGAATATGACAATAGCTGTATTTACCGAAGGAATGATTATTTGGATGATTGTTCCACCGTAAGGAAATTTTTCTAAGTCATTTTTTTAATTAATAATAAATTTGAATTTGATATCAACACCAATAAAATAATAATAATATATTTTCACTTATCTCAGAGGTTCAACAAAAAATGCACCCAATTCTTCACTGACAATGCTGTACAGGTGGAAAATTGAAGTAAAATGAGATCGTAAATTGAAATATGTGATCCTTAAAATAACAGCGAATGATAGCAAAATTGTTTGAATGTTTATTCTTGATTTTTCCATGAATTATGTTAGGCAGGAGAATAAAAAATAAGTATTTCACAGGCTTTCATGTTGACTGGGTCGTCTAATCGGGCCGGATACAGTGTGATTCCATTGATATAAGAAGTAAAATAAAGCTTCCTGTACCTATCTTAATGTCTTGATATCGCTGGTTGCCTTCGTAACCAAAAGTACCTCTCTTATTTTATAATATTTAAGTTAAATTGGATTTTTGTATATTATATGGGAATCTTTTTTCATATTTCTTTTCTTAACCACTACTTCATTATCCCCAATTACTCCCGCATACTAAAATGCAGCTCTTTTTATGAAAAATATCATGCCAGATTGATTTTCGCTTTGTTTACCTACTACGTGGTTAAAGTTAATTTTTCTTTAACCGGAACCGTTAAAAACTGTATTTAAGATTGATGTATGATAACTGTTAGATTCATCATTTCTTTCTTCGCAAGTATCATAATTATAATTGGCAGTTCGTTTAAAATAAATTTTGGATGGACAAAAACTATCCGTTAAGTCCGAATAATTATTTTTACAATATGCTTTTCCTTTTCCTCCCCCATCTCGCTTACCCAATCATCTCTTCCGGTCAGTTTATTCAGAATTTCATCGCCAATCATAATACTAATACATGTATTCATTCACATTACCTGTCTTCCTTCGGTTCGTCCCAACAATCCTCTCTACTCCCCAAGATACCAATTACTTCTCCGTTGGTTTTCATTTCCGACGGATTTAAGTGTAATACTTTTATTATTAACCGTAGTCAACTGGGTCAGGTAAGTTTGTGATGGAACCAGGCACTAAGCTCTGCAGTACCCCTAAACCCTGACCAACATGACCAAATATCGTTATACCTCAAACTAGATTATTTTACATTTTTACGATTGCTTTCATTTTTCATTCTGAGTTGTATTTCAATAACTTACAGTGCCTGCATATTTTCGATATGCATAATTTCTTACTCCTTCAATTTCATGTCTATTTTTTCCTCTCTCTACCTCGCTTTCCGAGCCCACCTACAGCCGTCTTTAGCATCCCATTACCTCCCACAATATTCAGCATTGACTTGTACTGTCTTCTTCGAATATCACCCAGCCTCTCTGTCTCTCTTCATCTACGATACCTAAAACTTCATCTAGGTTTTCCTTTCCATCCATTTTACTATCTAAATTCTTCCTCACAATCACATCTCCAGCATCCAGCCCACGCATATCTTCATGCTTCAACGACCAAGTTTCCGAACCACAGAAAACAATCTGCATTAATATTTTACCAGCCTTTAATTTACATCTTCAATTAAGGTGATTGCTGCTTTTTATATAAGATTTTCAACCAAACCAAATATTTCTTTTAATGTCCTTAGTACTTTTCACCTTCAGTTAAATAAATAAATAGGTCAGTTGCTCTATTCTAGTTTGTATTTCCCAACATTAATGTTTATCATAGTCGACCTGTTTATTGAGAATCTTATTGCCTTCGATTAATTTTGATTAATTCTCATCCAATACTCATCACACACATAATAGTTTGTAGTCAGAAAATGATTTTCTGTTGCTACTTCCGTAGCATATCATTTGTGTCATTTCTCTATAATAATAAAAGGGAGATCCATAACACTCCTTCGCGTCGCGATGTAAGTCGATAATGTCTCTTTCATAAACTTGTTATGGTTGAAATTTGGTTTAACTCGTGCCAAGAAGTTCTTAATTCAGTGAATAAACTCATGAAATTAACTTTCCTTATTTTTATTCGACATACATCTTAGAAGTCTTTCTTCAAATTAAAATATAATGTAGATTTTAGAATGCCGTGACTTATATGAACCCTCTATTGCACGATATCTCGTTTTTCACAATACATGCTCGTTTTGGCTTAATTTATGTTGCTGAGAAATTCCGTGGTAATGAAATGCTCTAAGATTTTTTTAAGGTATTGAGGCCCAAACTATAGACTGCTAGACTGCTCCGCGATAGTTATTGCAGCACGCAAAGTGTAAGTTTGCATCACGAATCTTCACAAAAGACGCGATCACGCACCACTCGGAAATTTAGGACATTTTACGCCCTAGCGGCATACTGCACAAACGTTTTCGTGGCGGCGAGTCGGAAAGCGCTCTTCTCTCCCACCTTTAAAACTGAAACCACATAGGACAAATGGTTCCCGACCACATCTCGTCATATTCGTGGAAAACCGCTTGCGGTTATCGGTGGAAGCATTTTACACGCGTGGCCTGCAGTCCTACCGAACATAGTACGTGCTCTCCCCCAACGTGATGGACATGCTGTCACTCCGCTCGGCTTCGCGGAGACCGCAAAGCCAAGCGGCAGTGCGTGTGTTGCGGGAGGCTGCTTGAGAATAAAACGCTCTGTGATTTGTAATACTCACTGCGGGGACTATTTTTTTTTCATCGCTGCGAAACCCGAAATATCTCCATGACTCTGGAGACTCTCTTAATGGCGAAATCGAAAGGAAATTGTTATCTCGCAGAAACCTTGTGGTCGTAAGACTGAAAGCAGTAATGCGTGCTATTGCATACGTTGTGTTCACTCTAAATGGAAAATTTCCAGCTAACAGGCTTGATTTGACATTGGGCTTAGGCTTTTTTATAAATATATAGTTATATTTTCTTGCAGCATCAGAAATATTTTCTGCAGAATGGTGAACTTAATTTACATATACCGTTAATATCTGTGACTCCAAATTAATACTGTTGGATTTGTAATTTATTTTTATGAAAATATTTTTTCCACAATAGAGGCACAACTTAGAGTAGTTGGAAGAAGCTAACCAATCCTGCATGCGATTTTAATCAAGATGGTCTAAGAAGTAGAGACAAAAGAGGAAGAACTTCACCAAGGGAAGATAATTTCACAAGGAATGGGGAGCTGGTAACATGGTCTTCGACCAAGGATGTTGAGTACATACTCGTTTAAACTTTTACATGGACCATGGTTTTGTGCGACCCGGAAGCATGGTCGTTGCAACAAGGTGGTAGGCATGTTTGGAGAAGTGGGGGTAAAGAAGCGTGGAAAAGGTAAAGTGGACGGGTAGGAAAACGGACGCGGAAGTACCAGGAATTGTGAGGGAGGAGGGTGGAGGTTTTGTACATATTAGGAGGAGGCGATAAAGATACAGAGCAAAGCATTTAGATTGGCGATGGAATACTGAAGACACTGATAGAGGGGGGAACGTTGGGCAAGCGGGGTAGGAAGAGGAAAAGGATAGGCATGCTGGACGGACTGAATGAAGATAGAATGTATAGTATGCGGGTAGAAGACAGTTTATTGTGGTGTGGGGTAACAGATTGCGTTTGTTTTTCCAGGATAAGAAATGTTGGTATACTCAGTTTGTGTTCATTTGAAATCTACCTTAAACGATTAGTAAGGGATTATGAGTACTGTGTCAGGAACCATCAAAAAATCTATCCTAAGATGGTAGAATTACTACTACTACTAATAATAATAATACTAAGATATATTTTTATTCACCGCACTTCATTTAGTATTTTTCCGGCGTGGAACTGGGGGTTTCAGGGAAATCACTCGTGGTGAGTCACTTCAACTATGAAATTGAACGAAACATATTTTTCTAATCTCCCCCTCTAATCTCGAATTTCGCACAGAATCTCCCCGTTTGCTACAAACTTCGAAAATTAATACTTACAATTTCTCCTCTTGGTATTTTAAATAACGACCCTCGTATTTTCCATGCCGAGAAATCTTTAACTAAGTTTTATTATTTTAAAATACTACGAGTATTGATTCGTGTTGAAAAAAAGACAATCGAGACTCAAAGAACCTTAAGATTGTCTGACATTATCTCGCAATCTTATGCACTTATGTATCGATGCTTTCCGGTTTTTTACATTATTTTTTTCCAAAAACGATGTCGATGTAAAAATGTATTCATATCTGTCATTAAAAAGTCGACCTTCTCAATTTGATGAAATGATATAAAGAAAGTTCTCTATTTAAATATCCTTTAAATAAAATATTGCGTTTTTAATGATATTAATGTAATGCAAGCTTTAAACATGATTAACAGTGAGTGTATTTTGAACTGGGTCCAAAAATTTTATCAATTACTAGCGGAGGAAAATTCATGCATTCATCAATTCGTGTCAACTTTTATAAGTTCTGAAAGACTAATAGCATCTTCTCCCAAATTCAAAGAAACTGTTGGAGATGACGCACCAATAACTTTTAATGGGGTCATCCACTAATGCCCCTTACATTGCCGCAATTTCAAAGTGTAAAAATTATCCAGGTCAAGGAAAATGATTTTTGCGCTTTGAAACAGTTGCATTGTCATCGTCTTCCATTGATGAATTGACTTGGGTTTGAACTTCTGCGTTCAAATACGGCAAACTTAACCCGGAACTAATTTTTCTCTAAAAAACGCTTATGTTTAAAATGTATTTGGCCCAATACTAGCTTTTGTTGCCTCTTTTCTCTGCACAAAAGGTGTAATCGTATACTTTTCAGCGCAAAATAAGAGCTGATTTCACGCTAAAAATTAATCATTGGGGTGTGACGTCGCGCTAGTTCCAAGCAGGTCTCTCGCTCACTCTTCCCTCGTCACACATGGACGACCCACAAAAAATCCTCCCCTCCCCAATTTTTGGTGGCGTGATACTTGAACATTTCCGCGCATATACAATAAACTGCAATACCTTCTCTTCCTGCACTACTTCGGAAAGAAATTTTATTTACCACGTCGCGCTGCTTTCCTTTCAAGCAGGCATATGCCTTCTCCTCTCATATTCATGCCGTCTTTCTCCACTACCATGGTCCCCCGTCTCCACCCGTCTTTCTCTTCCTCCTCCTTTCAACGCGCATTGGAAACCTACGGCAGGTGTTCAGGCGGTTTATAAGCGGTTACTCCTCCCTCGATTGTCCTGCCACCTGACGGAGGAATTGTCAATGCATGCATCCGCGTGTGAACTACGTGCTCTCCCCTCCCCCTCCCCACTAGCCCACCCTTATTCCTCTTTTCCCATCCTCCACACCCACCCTCCGCTCAGCCCCCGACTACAGAAATCTTTTTATTTCCTTCCTTTTCCCCTCCTTCTCCATCCCCATCCTCACGCCCACCCTCACCCCCGGCTATCGGTGTTTTCCCGCTGCGTAAAAGCTCCGCGATGTTGTAACGAATCGATGCCCATGTTCAATACCCGTGCGATGCCGTGCTTCCACGAAGCTGAACGGTTTCTTTTTTTTCTATCTTTGAGGCCTGGTGTACTTTAGGCGCGGCCTTGAAGGGTCCCATGTTGTCGAGCTTACCACAGAGTCAGGAAACGAATTAAAAAGGTTTTTACCTTTAGCGTAAAGAATTGTGTACATGTGATCAACACTGTGACGTGTGTCAGATATGGCTTTATTTTGCAATGCTCATCAATGAATGCGGAGTGGTCAATTCAGAGTTGTTCACTGCGAGATGGAGATAATGAAGGCCATCAGTGAAATTTTAAGGATACTTTTAAAATCTGTTTATGTGGAGATACGATCATGATGTATCAATATATTAATTGCAACCACCATTTATAAGTATGGTTGCTTGAAATCATTAATAATTGAAAATATTTCTTCAAATTTATGGACTTTCATGCAGAAACTTACTGATAGTTTTATCAATGCTTTATCATTCCTATTTGAGTGTGTCGTTACTTCAGGTAGAAGTTCGTTTAATGTTATTCAGAATTGCGGATAATAGAGATTTAGTTAACCATCATTGCGGAGCAAATTAAAAACAAATACTATTGCTGATGTGAGATACGTATCAGTGCATCTAAATGAAAATTCATGTTAACGAGATTCTCAATAAAGGGCAAGCCCAAATTAAATATTAAAAAAGAACGCCATAAACTACAGCAGGTAGAACAGTTTACTTACCTAAGAGGTGTTTTAAACGAAGATATTAGTAGTAGTAGGGGCATGAGAAGAATTTTTTTAGTCCAAGAGGACTTTATAAATATTAATGTGGCGATGATAAAGAGCTAAAGGGAGAAGGTAAAGAAAAGATTAGTGAGAACATTGGGATAAAATATAGTTTTGTACGGCTTGGAAACCAGATCATTGAGGCGAAATTGAGAATAAACGTGGACTGAAGGTTTTTGAAATGTGGGTGTAGAGAAGGATGGAAACGTTGAAATGGAAGGAAAGGAAAACATGCGAAGTTTTGGTCGAGACAGCGTGGTTGGCAAATATTTCAAAGAGGTCAGGAAAGCTGGGGAAACAGGATTCTTTTTTGTGATGGAATATTGAAGACTTTGGCAAAAGGAAGAGCGTTGCGTATGAGATAGAGAGAAGGTAGGAAAAGGATAGAAAGATAGAGATAGTTGGATGACATGAAGGGAGGCAAAAAGGATACGGAATCGAAGTTGGGTTTATTGTAGTATAGGATGCCACGTTACGTCGTGTTATCTTAGACATTTAGCACTGAACAGTCCTTCGTCCTTCCGAAACCTATTACTGGTAGTCAACGATTAATTATAACAATTGTTCCTATTTCTTGGCATCCATTACCTTCTTCGCCTATTCGCGGTTTTTTACAGGTTGTTGGTAGGGCAGATATTGGTATGTGCCAATATGGAAGCGATACCGGTTACTTTTCTAGTCTACAATACCCCTGCTTCTGTCCCTAATGGTTTCTTCGTTTTCTCATTCATTCTTATTTCCCCTCCTCATTTTGTTTTTTGTCTTTTGTCATTCCTTTGCATCCGAATCCTATGGCGAAAATCTCGGGTGCTTGGAAAAGAGCACGAAGGCAGAGACTGTTGCATTCTTCGTTCAGGAAGTTGAGGACGAAACCAGATTAATTACTAACCAGAAACTAAGTGATTGTGGAAAATCTGTCAGAAATTTTAGCATTTAAACCTTAAATCTTGACTTCCAAACGAATAAAGGATATTATTTAATGATGGCAGTCAATTTTTTCAGTTATTTCGCTAACCTTCACGAAATATTTTTCAAATTAGTTATCATTTTTTAATACGCTGTGTATAGTTTATTCTAATGCATAAATTATGTGAAAACGGCGAATTTGAAAGCTTAAAAATTACATTCAAGCGTACTTTAGAGATGGAAATCGTATCAAGGGAATGTTGATGTTGTTCCGTGGTAGCTCCGATATTATCATAGAAAGGATCTTAGCTGTAAGTCTGCCGCCGTGTCTTACCTAAGGTATGCCTTAATTTCTGCAGCTTAAATTCAAATTCATTATTTTACTGATTTTTTGAATTGGATATTGATTTTTTCCACGTGACTCCTTTTTCAAGTCGAATGGCTCCACGTCATCTGGTGTGTTGGCCAACCGCTTTCAAAATGAAGATGATTGGCTTTTCACTATTGGGGATAGTTTCACTTCCGCATTAATGCAGACACAGGAAGGAAAAACTGCTTTCTTAAAAAAATAAAGCAATGAAACAGTGACTTTTATAAAGCTGAGCATCCCTTTCGGTGGGAGACAATTTTATACGAAGGTAATAACGTTAAAAAGTGAAGAATACAATTTAGAAGCATATTAAAAAGCAAGCATTTCACTAGTAAAGAATATGTATGTAATTATTATGACAGTGGAGGGTGGATCATTCATTATGGATTCAGGTCATAGTAGTGAAATCAATGTTTTCATATAATAATAAAGTTTACAACTAGTCTAATGAAAAGACTAATCTTGCTCAGTGCTTGACATATTCAACATGGCTGCAAACAGTACCTATTATTGAGCCCCTCCGACGAAAAAGCAATACTTAATACTCTCGTACTTAATACGCATATACCTCTAAATTATACATTCAAATTCTCATTGTAATAAGAGTATTTCAAAACTCCTTACCATGAATTTTCCTAAATTTTATTTAAAATTCGATTCTATGTTATCGTTATACATTCTATCCGATTCTATATTAGCTGTTTTTGGCATCGAATCGTGTTGCTATTTTTAATGTAGCTGTTCTATTTTTCGTGCTCCGCAAAGTACCCTAAAACTTAGAAAAGGCATAAGTTTTGCATGGGCAAAGCCTATATCACATTACGAGACTATATTATCTTGCCTTTCCTAGACTGAAAAAAATCTCTCTTCAATTCCCCATACTCCCTCCATTCTACCCAACATGTGTTTCCTGTTTCTACTCTTTCCTTGTTTGCCGAACGTTTTCCCTAGTGTCACACGGCATGTGGTATTTTTAATGAGAACACTTCTTGTTCTCGTTCTCGCGTTCTTTAATTAAAATAAAACTTCTGGAATGCATTACACAACGTCAGTGATTAACCACATTCATATCGCTCCATTACACGCAGACAATTTAAAAATAATTTCAATTGTTCATGAATATAACAATCCTGAGAAAGGTTATTAGAACATCAGCTGGAAGGTTAAGTCCCTAAGAGAAATTTGATTCTTCGCTAATATCTCGTATTTTTTTATGCTTGATGCTATTGTGTAGGTGGAAAGAAAAACTGACGGATAAGAAACGGGAAAAAATACGTATGGTCTACAAAATATCTGAATATTGGTCAATTGCTGACCGACTGCCACTCTCAATTTTGAGCAAAGGCATTCCGAATGGAATTTACATGCATCAATATGCGGCATACATTTTCCTTTCTATGTGATTTTGGAAGAATAAATGGAAATTAAATAGCACATTCGTATGAAAAATGCTTTTCTGGCTGTTTATTACCTTTGACCTTTTTTAAAGGCCATTGGTGCTTAAAATTGCAAGTATAGCCTAGCATTTTTGTGTAAATAACATGTCCAGTCAAATGTACTAGCTTATTTCCTACGAGGCTGGTAAACTTCAAATTCCACCAGACTTTACTGTATATGTTCCTACATCATTAAATTCTTTTAGGAATTTTTGTTATCTTTAAATGTGGATCCTTAACATTGCAAATTGATTCTTGTAAAAATTAATTGATTTTATTTATAAAAGAGATAATCATAAAGAGTTCGTAAAAGGATATAACTAGTGAAAAAATCTTGGAATTGGAAATTATTTGCACTAACCTTAGCTTTTATTATTCAATCGTAATTTAGTGTATTCGAAGAGCAAGTATTGTTTAAATCTGTATTTTTTTGTGTTTTCTTCTCGTTTATCTGGACGACCGAATCAGTTGGTATTAATTTAGAACTTAACATTGTAGTTTTCCCAACTTATGTAGCACTATTATAAACTACGGTCAGGCTTACCGTATATTTGTGTCAAGAGATTCGGTAATGTTTATATGCTATTCAAGTATTGCTGCGAATAAAGATTTAAGTGAGAGCCACGTAATGATCCGTACACGTCAGTACTCGAGAACCACCTTTGCACGTTTTGCGATGACTCGTCGCAAAAAAATCATGAATGCCCTTGGGACGTCATCGTAGGAAGACTAAGAAGCAACGATCCATAGTTTTTTCGCTTCGTGTTTAATTCAATTCCGATATTCAGTGAACTACTGTGCCTCAAGTTGTATCCTCTCTTCTTCTTATTAGTATTTTCTAAACCTTAATCCTTTCCTCCGAGGACTTCATTAGTCCCAATGTTATTCCTTTTAGTCTCCTCCTTTCTTATGGGTAGGATTTCCGTCGTTTTAAATCATATCTTTTTGCTGCTATTGTTTAACTTTCGCACCAGAGAAAGGTAATTTCCTGTACCATCTAGTGAAATATTTCCTGATCTTTACAGCAAAAAACTGCTACTTCTTAATACGTAAGATCGTAAATTTTAATATGGGAATCTCTTAGGAAACGATTCGCAATATTTTTCAGTGCAAACATTTGCCATAAATTCTTTTTAACTTATTTTGTGCAACGTGTAAACTTCGAGATTTAAAATCACTAGAAAAACGAATGTAGGTCTCCACTAAATTGTTTGTATTACCATTGGTGTCAATGGTTATCGTCATTTTGAAAATGATTACTACCTTGAAAATGTTTCCATTGGGCAAAACTAATTAAAATATAAACCATTTTGACGAAAATTATTTTAAATGAAATTGAATTAGTATACCAAAAGATAAAAATATAAGCATTGTTAAGTGGAAAACTATGAGAAAAAATCTCCTTTCATTATGAAATAATTCGCCATCACGCCATACTTGACAACCCAAGTGTTACACGCCCAGAACGTGAATTTTTCCACAAAAAGTTCTCTCCTTTAAATTTGAATCCAGATAAGCGTGATGCACGAAGGGTATGAAGGTTAAGCACGGCTTACTTTCCTTCAGGATTCTAGTCCCTCGATTTTTGGTGTTGCCTCTCGAAAGTGCCCTCTCAACCAGAATGCGCAACCCTCTGCCGGAATCACTTGGGGGGAGAGTAGGAATGCGTCGGAAACGACCAACGCAACCCCTCACCTATGAAGCCAACCCTTTCTACAGTTCATAGTAATGAGTTGGTGCGACATGCGTGCATGTTTCGCCGCGGAATCTAGTGTATTCAAACTGAAAAGCGAGACAGTGGCGTCAGCCTGGGAAGGCGTTGTTTTTCCTGACAATGCCAGCGGTGAAGGGGTGGGAATTTACGGCCCGGGCGAGGCTCGAACCAGGAAATACAGGGCTGGGGGTGGCGGTCGCAGTGACGCGCCAGTTCCGGACAGTCGCGGCCCATTAATTAAGCGGTCGCATTTAATCGATGCACGTGAGCCCGCTGCGAACTCTCCCGATGCGTCATTGGGCGGCCAATTCACATCCCCCGTGACCCTTCTACGTCCACCCCCTACCCTTTCACGCTCGCACCCCATCCTCCCCGCTCTCTTCCCGGCTTCCCTCTCCTCCCTTCTCTTGCCTCTTTGATTTATTCCTCTCTGCGAAATTAAACATTTTTAACGAAGGACAATGAAATGAGAGTAATCGTCCATTTTGTCCAACAGGGCGAGAAAGGAAGGCAAACGCTGCGTTTATAATTTGAGACCGGAATTTTGTTTTTCCCTCCCTCGTATTTCTGTATCCCTCCGTGCTCGGAAACTTTCTCATTCCATTGTTGCATCAATCATCGCATTTAATTGTGCGTTCATTTTTTTTGTTACTCACGTCACGTGACGCAGTATTTTCTTTTATCTTTGTAGCCGGCGCACCTTGAGACCAATTTTTAACGATGCATTGCCACCGCACACATAATTTTAATAGAAGGATGGTAGATTCAACTCTACAACAGTTAAGGCGTGTGCCTATGTACGCGTATGTACGTTAGCTTATATATATATATATATATATATATATATATATATATATATATATATATATATATGTGTGTGTGTGTGTGTGTATAGATATAGTTAAATTCATGTGCATGCATAGAAAAACTAGTTGAATAAAAATTAAGAGATGTGATGAAAGCAACCACCGAAGCTTGAATAGGTCGGCACCCCCTGCCAACGGGTATTTATGTGCGTGTGTATATATAGATATATATATAAATATATATATATATATATATATATATATATACATATACCTAGTGTAGGTATACATAAGTAGGTATATACATACCTATATGCATACGAAGGTTGCCTGAAAAGTTTCCGGCCTCAAAAATTTCAGAAAAAATGTCATATCTTTGTTAGGTCGGAAACCTTTCAGACCACCCATTTACATATTTATTCATATAATTGTATATATATATATATATATATAAACCCCCATATGCATAAGGTGTATACATACATATATTAGTACTTAAGGTGGCTGGTATAGGCGGAATAGTATGTGTATATATATATATATATATATATATATATATATGTATATACTCGTGTATGCACATATATATGCATTGGTGTTTGCGTATGTGATTACATTGCACAAATGAATTAAAGAACAATATATATATTGAACCATTAAAAATTAATTTAAAAAACGAATGATAAATGAATGGAAATGGAAAGATTTGGATATATATATACGAAATCCCGCCAAACGGCGAACAAATACTCATTTATATAGAAACAGATATAAGGAAAAGGGATAGGAACACACATAAAGGACAAACACAGGAGAAGTGTGGAAGGCGGAATCAGGCAGATCACGAGTGTAAAAATATTTCCTAGACCGGGACTTCGGATTTCATCAAGCAGGATACTGGATTTTGTTAGGAATCACATAATATTTATTTAGTAGATGTGTCCATCCAGAAACCTACCTTAGCCGGTAAATTACCTAATAATAATACACACACATATATATATATATGTGTATTTATATTTATATATAAATATATATTATGTATAAATATATATATATATATGCATATATAAATAATGAGTATAGAATGTATTTTGTAATATCTATCCTTTTTTAGGGATTTAGCATAATTTTTCAGATTTTTGATATAATTAATAGTGATCTGCCTGATTCCGCCTTCCCTACTTCTCCTGTGTTTGTCCTATATGTGTGTTCCTATCCCTTTTCCTTATATATGTTTCTATTTAAATGCGTATATATATACTCATTTACTATATATATATATATATATATATATATATATATATATATATAATATATTACACTTTTGTGAAAGTTTAACGGACGTGAATAATAATGAATATGACGCAAGCACTAGTGGCCAAAGACAAAACACAGAAGCACACAAAAAAAGAAAATAAACTCACTAGGTTCGAAAATTCGAAAATATATACTAGCTGACCCGGATTACTTCTGATATACAACATTTTTTTGTTTTTTTATCAGGCGCAAGAACAAATAAAGCGGATGGTTTCCCAGCATGTGAACATACCACATATAATTGACCCCGAAAAAAACATGGGTTTTCGAGATTCAGACCACAAACACTCAACGATTGGCACTGTGATTTGTTAAACGTCATCGCGAGGCAACACGAATTGAAAATTGAATTCGTTTAAACTCAAAGGACATATCGGTAGGGATCATGGGAATCCTCAGATTAAGAACTTCCTCATCTTTGAATTTCCTTTGAGTATAGTCGCGTAAGTTTTTTTTATCACCAAACGGGTTCCATTGTATAGTTTTGGTTTGTTTGGATTTAGAAACATCATAACCACCGAGCCAACCAAAAGCTGTAAATGGTGCAGCAGTGAGCCAGGCACATCCAAGGAGTTTAAAAATTCATATGAATAGTTGGTGACCTCGTCTTCGTTTGTTACCAAGTCAATAGATTTGAATGAATGCAGATTTGGTTCTGAATAACGAAGTTTAAGTCACCCACATCTTTGTTCTTGACTCCCAAAATTGTTCGCTCAGTCAACCATTTGTGACTTTTGTTGTTATCAATGGTGTTCAGGAACACTTTCTTGAAGAGCTCATCTTTCGATGAAACGAATTTGCAAAAATTTCGAGGAAATGAAATCAATCCGCTCGATTCGTCGACAGGAACACGGCCATTACCGATAGTCAACAATTGCTTGGAGAAATCTTCAGCAGATGGATCGTTCAGCAATGCAACTCTCATGTTTGTTGGCAGTTGAAGTTTCTTCACATAGCGCCACAGATTTGATCTGGAGTCAATGCGCAGATCTTTAAATATCCGGTCAAGTGCTTCCAATGCGTGTTTGTGCGCCATCGTGCATTCGTCCCATATGATTTAAGATGCCACTAAAATTTTGGCCATTACGGACTGTTTCGAAATGTTACATGTCACTTTTTTAGAATTTTGCAAATTTAACGGCAACTTTAACGCTGAATTAGCCGTTCGGCAACCTTCCAACAATGTGGCCGCTATTCCAGAAGAAACCACTGCTACCGCAAGGTCCGATCTCGCCCGAACAGTGGCCAAAAGCAATGATATGAGGAATGTTTTCCCAGTTCCACAAAGGGCATCTAGGAAACATAATCCACCATTTCCATCATCAATTGCCTTCATTAATGTAATATACCACCGAAAATTAGGAATACCTTTGAGTTTATTTTTTGTCTTTTTCTTTGTTTTGGTTCGCTATTGCTAATATTGATGTACATGATAAGTACACGTATATCATGTGCATATATGTCACTTATATCATCATCATCAGTATTTCAATCATAAAATTGGTTTACTGCAGACCTCCATTCTTCCCTATTTAGTGGTAATTCCCTCACCCTCTGATATATTCCTGGTTTTACATCCTTCTTAATTTGTACTATGTTCTTTTCTCTTGGGCTTCCTCGCGGGATCTTCCCTTATCTATTTGCTTCTATTATGTTTCTAACTAATTCATTATGACTCAAAGTATGTCCGGTCTATCTAGTTCTTCTCTGCCGTAGTCCTATATAAGCTATCCCTTATCCTTATATCTCTTTCCAAGTGAATAAATATAAACATATACAGGGTCCAACCCAAAAGTGGTAGGACTGATTTTTTTACAAGAATTTTATTGACGATATACTTACGTCGACTTAATAATCTTCAAAGTATGCTCCTTGAGCTGCTACACACTTAGTATAACGTTGCTCCCATTCCCCGTACGCCTGCTGGAAATTATCTTTGGGGATGCCGTTGATGACCCTCGTCGAAGCCTCTTGAACGGCCTTTACCGAGTCAAAACGTCGTCCCTTGAGCTCGGGACGAGGATCGGGACAATAGGGCGGGTGCGGCAACGTAGCAACGCCGTATTTGGCCAGGAGATGTCTGACGACGAGCGCGCCATGGCACGGAGCGTTGTCATGATGAAGCACCCAGCAGTTTTCATGGCCAAAACCTGTGAAATAATGCGTTGGACGTTGGATGCCGACAGACCCAACTGGTCTGCAATTTCTTCACTGGTTAAGCGTCGGTCTATGTTCAGCAGTGTCCTCACTCTGTCCACATTCGTGTCGGTTCTTGCCGTCGACGGCCGTCCGGAGCGATGGTCATCCACGACGAGCTCCCTACCCTCTTTAAACAACTTGTGCCACTCAAATACTGTGGAACGGCTTAAGGCAGTGTCCCCATAAGCCTGCTTGATCATATCGAGGGTCTCAGTTACCGTCTTCCCGAGTTTCGCACAAAACTTCACGGAATAACGTTGTTCTAAATTCAGATTCTTTTTTTTTTGACGCGAGCAACAAATTTGCTTCACTAAAAACGGTGTCCTCACTCAACGACAGCCCGCAGGGGACTACAGTTGGTGTCGGTCTGTTGCTAAGAGCCCCCTCCACCTTACCCTGCCAGGCAGACCCCCCTCCACCGCTCCGTCCACGCCTGAGAAAATCAGTCCTACCACTTTTGGGTGCGACCCTGTATATAGACATATATTCAATAGTATATATATACATAACGATTGTACGGGAAAACTCACACGAGCGGCACAATAATGGGACGGCACAAAAGAACACAAATTGAATAGCAACATTTAAAAGGACACTCAAACGGTAAATTGTTCGAGCTTTCGGCCCTCTCAATCCTCTTGGAAGGTGGCCTCTGAGAGGGCCGAAAGCTCGAGCAATTTACCGTGTGAGTGTCCTTTTAAATGTTGCTATTCAATTTGTGTTCTATTGTGCCGTCCCATTATAATATATATATATATATATATATATATATATATATATATATATATATATATATATATATATTTAGGTCGTGATAGTTCAGGGGGTAGAGCGTTGAACTGCTGACCAGAGGAGCCCGGGTTCAATTCCCGGGCAAGGCTCCACCCAAACTATGTGATTTTTCGGGTACCTGATCCTCCTGGAAAACCACAACCGGCATAGGGAAATGAATCCCCCCTACCCTGTTCCACACACTCACATATATATGTATATATATAATAAACAAAGTAATCAAACCGAAGGTCGTTTTGGTAGCTGTCGTTAGAGTACCCAATGCTAAGCCCGACGGTGTGTGTGTGTGTGAGTGTGCATGTGCACACAAACGCACGCATATATTTCCTATTTATTGTGTGATTGAATCCGTTTTATTTCATTAGTAATATTGGTTGAAGTGTTTCACGTTTTAGCCAATTGGCCTCTATGAAAATATTCAGTTATCTCTGTTCAGTAGTATTCCTAATATTACTATTTCGAAAATTCCACCCTTGTGCAGTAAATATGCGACCGCCGTTAAAGCTAATTCACTTCTTCCGAATTCCATTTCAAGAAATATTCTCACTCCCAAATGTCGCACAGTAGACAAATGTGACCCTCAATCGATCGAAATCGTCCATTTCTTTTTTAATGCTCCGAGGGTAGGAATTGAAATTGATTTATAGCTACATATATTGCTTAGGATCCCGATGCCTGGAATTACTTTGCATTATGATTGAGTTTCAAATGTTTTAATTATTTACACGTATTCATCTCGAGAACACATTCCGATTAAGTACATTAATACATGCGTTAGTGGGTATCCAGTGAGGCAAGTAATTTCGGGCTGGCAGGGAAATTGAACAGTCGGAATTCTCGCAGGCAGGACGGCGAGACCAAATTGAGGAAAAAGGGTAAATGCATTCCAGCGGGGGAGCTTAGCTTCTGATCCAGTTCGAAAAATTCCGACCACGAACGCCGCCGAGGAGTGATATCTTATAATCCAAACACTCGCTTCAATTGTGGTCGGAGGGACTGGTGGCGACTGGACCCTGAGTCCAGTTGACGCCTTCTTGAGAGGTCTTCTCGCGTCGCTCAAAGCGACCGTGAAGACGAGTTAAACGAGCTTAAGGGAACCCTGTACCTCGCCAACTTAAACGTCATCCTCATACCAAATTAACATTGTCACTCTCATTCTACAAGCAACATTAAAATAAAAGAAAAACGTTTTCGAGATGGATGCAGGCGAATTCTCTCGCGTCGACTCGCATCCAGCGCCATTTTGTATTTCTTCTTTCTTTTTTTTCAATTCATCTTGCGTGGACCGAATGAAGCACTTAACGTGTTTCGAGCAATGAATTAAACCAAGCGGCCGAATGAAAAATTCGGTGGACAAAGGACCATGGCGCGGAGAAATCATCGCGCACCACACCGAGATAAAAAGAGAGAGAGAGGGAAAAAATAACTGAAGACGAGCGCAATAAGCGTCGAAAACAAAGGAAAAACGTCCCGCGAGTTGGCAGCACTCGTGGAGGATTGTTGTCTTCTTCGTTCTTGCCGTTGTAGTCGTCTTCGAATGAAAGTGGGTTTAGTAATTTCCCTTTGTGAAGGCGCTTATTTAAAGCTCAAGTGCGCCTTTTCTCTCATTTAAAACCTCGCTGCGTTTTGTTTTAATTCCGTCGGAAAAACTTTCGCGGGGAGAAATGACTTCGGATCGCGAAGAGATGGAGAGCATTGTTTGAAATCGTCGCGCTTCTCGAATTAGAAGCGGGAGTAGAGAGTAAAAAGGGGGAAGGCAAAAGGCAACGTGGGTGGAAGAGAGACTGCGGGGGTGCACGTAGGAGAGGACATTTTTTTATCCTGGAAACAAAACATGTTCGCAAGTAAAAGAAGTTACACTCGACAATAAAACCAGTTTCCGCGGAGTCGCTCCTCGCTTGAGTAATAAGCATGTCGAAACGAAGCGGAAGGGAAGTTATCCATGTACATATAAACGTATATACTCTGTGTGTGTATGTATGTATGTAAATACCTACATGTTTATACGCTCTTTTCATTTGTTAAAAGGACGATGAAATCCGCTTGGGAGCTCTCTCTCTCAGAGTTTATTCCGTTCGTCGGGAGAATGAAAAGATCGGGAGGGAATGAAAAAAAATAAATATGCTTATATATATTATGTATGTATAACCGGCGCGGCGTCTTGCGCCCTTCGAGGACCCAAAATGGCGGAATGGCGTATGGAATGGGAAATGAGAGGATGAGGGAGGGGGGGAAGATGAATTTTGATGAAAAGCTTTTTTCATACTCCCTACCCCACAGTCGAAGGACGGGGAACGAATTTAACGCTTGGGCTGCGCGAGAAGCGAGGTAAATAGATTTGAGAATAAGAGGACGCGGTTGCGAATGAAAGGACATCTGGCAAAGAAACGGTTTTGCTCGCAGTGGTAAACGAGGTGCTGGGGTTTATTTATTTATTTTTTGGCTCTCTTGTTTGTGCAGCTATGTTTCCACTTAGGAGTGCGAGAACTAGTGCGGAATTTTGTCTGTAAACTGTAGAATTATCGTGATACCCTAGATCACAGATGGCTGTAGAAAAAAATCGTGACGCAATTATGTTAATTATGCTTTCCCTAGATTTTAATGATTACATTTTTTTTTCATGACGTCTACAAATATTTCATATTGAAAAATGTACGCTTAATGTAACGGGGTATGTAATATGGATGTTCATATCGTACGTATGCGTACTACACCAGAAATCAAGGTTTCAAAATACGTATGTAGTTTACAGGAAATCATTATCTCTTGAATAAATTTAATGGGGACAGTTGATATAAGTATATATGCATATATATTTGTGTATGTATATATATATATATGTATATATATGTATATATATATGTATATATATGTATATATATGTATATATATGTATATATATATATATATATATATGTATATATATATATATATATATATTCTGAAGACGACAGCCGTGCTATCGAAACGTAAAATAACAAATTGTGAGTGTCCTTTCTTTGTGTCTCTATATTCTAAAAATCTACATCTGTATTTTTATATATTTGTGTGTCGCCGAAGAGCGTTCCATTTCGAAGATATTTTATATGTATATATATATGTATATATATGTATATATATGTATATATATGTATATATGTGTATATATATGTATATATATATGTATATATATGTATATATATATGTATATATGTGTATATATATGTATATATATGTATATATATATATATGTATATATATGTATATATATGCATATATAATTATATATATATTTAAGAATTTATTTATTTAAGAAGAATTACGTTAGCCAGAATCAGTTATGCCAGAGACAACTAATTAAAATGTTGAAAGTGAGTTGAATCTTTCATTACATAGCATTTCATTTGGATCTGTGGCATGGAGCTTGAGGACATTCATTCAGTAGTCTAAGGACCTCAAAGTGATAGAATAAGTAGTTATTTTATCACGCCAAGTAGAGATTGAAATACGGTAAGGAATTATTTCTCAGCAGAAAATTAATGAAGTTAATGTCCAAATCGAAAATGTTTTTTCTTGACTAAGCATTATTCATTCGTTTTGCCATCAACGCCTGGAATGCAACAGTGAGAGAATACATAGATGCTCAAACTTAAAATGTAATTAATGAGTTTCTTATTAAATTATGTTAAATATGTTTATCTATCTAAATTCAAATGAGATCCGTACTCCTTCCTTCTAATGATATTCGTTTGATTTTTAAATATTTAGTTTTCTCGTGTTCTTTCAAAAGCTGTTAGCCTCTTAGATTAAACTAACAATGTGTAATGTATACATATAGTCTATAGGGTCGCGGTAGTCCAGTGAGTAGAGCGTTGGACTGCTGACCAGAGGGTCCCGGGTTCAATTCCCGGGCAAGGCACTCTGGGCACCTGCAGCTCCACCCAAGCTATGTGATTTTTCGGGTACCAGATCTTCCTGGGAAACCATAACTGGCAGTTGAATTGAAGACTGTGCATTTCACACATCAGGGTAGGGGGGTACTGTGTGAACTCTACCATCACCTAATAAAGTGTTATTCTTTAAGTGATTTTAAGAGAAAAAGTGATATTCTTCGGGTTGATTTTCACTAGCATATCATTCATCACATCTTAACTTAATACAATTCCTACCGATACTGAGGTCCTAACTAAAGCACACTGATGCAGTGGCTCCTATATTATAATATAATATTTATTGCCTACTTTGAAGTGTTCCAACAGCATCCAGTTAGCAGGAGTATTTGGTTTCATCTTTGAATTAATCAAATTTGAAAGCATTTAGTAAGTACTTCCCCTTAACTCTGTTTCCCCTTAAGCGATTTACGAAGACATGCCTTTGAATTGCCGGCTATCTAAAATGTATTTTCCCCAAAATTGCAAAATCTTTAGTATATCGTCTTTTGTTTCAGGATGCCGCTATGCAGCGTGTGGTTGCTAGGCATCTATTTACGTTGCTATGACAATAAATAGCGCATAGTATTCGAAGATTCTATATTGGGTCAGCCTGAAAGAAACTTGTTTTCCGAATAATAGTCACATCCGCCCATAGAGTTGATCAAGTGCAGTTATGATGAATTTATTCTTCTATAAGAGGTATGTGCATACATTTTTGGTTCCTAGGTAGTGTTTATTCTTAGCTATTAATTTGATATACGAGGGTCATCCGGAAAGTAGTACCCGTTCGTGCCGCATGAAGTGCTGACGACGCGAGTAGCCGCTGGACGAGGTCAGATAGCTTCAGTGGCTTGTCTGCCTTCTCTGAGCCAAGTTGCGTGACGCTAGCATTGCCTGTGTTTTTCTGTGATTGTTTACAATGTTTAAAAAAATTGAGAACGCCGCCAGTTGTGAAGTGAGGGCAGTGATTAAATTCCTCAATGCAAGAAACGTTCGCCCATGTGATATTCATCGCCAATTAAAGGAGGTGTATGGAGACAATGTAATGGACGAATCGTCTGTTCGGCGGTGGTGTCGCAACTTCAACATGGGGAGGGGGAACACACACGACGATGAGCGTTCGGAGAGACCGTCTGTCATTACAGACCAACTGGTGAGCTCAGTTGACGAATTCGTGAGGAACGATCGGCGCGTCACAATTGATGACATCTGTGAGCATTTTCCCAATGTTTCTCGAACAATTGTTCATGAAATTGTTAAACACCATCTGCATTATGCAAAAATTTGTGCAAGATGGGTCCCTCGCGTATCTCAATGAGCTGGCGGCGAAGGACTATGCAGCAGGAATACAGAAACTTGTCACACGTTATGACAAATGCCTTAATTTGCTTGGAGATTATGTTGAGAAGTAGTTTAAAGTATCCTCTTTCAAATAAAATTTTTTATGTTTGTTAATATTTACTTTTGTGTCTTTATTTCACGAACGGGTACTACTTTCCGGATGACCCTCGTACTAGCCAATGTCTCAATATTTTGGAATGAAACGTGCTGAATGATGATTTCAACGGTGAAAAAGAATGTTAGCATAATAAATGGTGGTAGCTTAACAACTGGCGATTAATTATTGGGTAAGAATTGTAAAATGAGAGTGGTTCATAGCTAGTAATTTGAATTTGATATTGAATCACATGAACTTGCAGCATTCATGCTTATTAACCCTGTATGGAAATATTACTAAGTGGATGCAGAGGAAGTACTAGGTCTTCTTTCTCATTTCTGGTGGCATATATTTAGCGTCTTCGGGTTGCTATTCTTTCTTTTTATAGGATATTGTATTTTTGTAGCTACTTTCATTACTGGGCTCTACTGAAAGGCCCGATGCTGGCGTGTTTATTACTGTTTATGGTAATTAACACCGCAATATAGACAAATATTGCTCTTTTTGCTAGAAAATTAGTGGCCAAGTATTTCCGGTGATAAAAGAGGTTTACTTATTTCTGAGAAAATATGATTTTACCCGCACTTTTTACCGCATGCAATAAGTAATCGCGCACTGGAAGCAACAATCTTCCAAACCTTGTGGTATTTATTAAATTGTGTTTAATTCAGTTATTTAAGTTTTTATTCGTGCTGAGTGGGCATGTTTTATGCAGAATTACCACTTGAATGGTGTTTCGAGACGCTAATCGAGGCATTATGGCTAACGCAAACCGGAGGCTCATTTCAAATAGGAATAGATTAATGGCAGAGTGATATTTTAGCATAAAGTTTGGATATTGAAATGCACCTTGCCATCGCGGCATAACCTATGCCAATTGCGGTTACTCAGTAGATTGGAATGAATTTTTTGGTGTGACCTTGGGGTTCAGCGTCATAGGAACTTCACTATTTTCTTATGGGAAACACGTTTCTAACCTCCTTCAATGTGTATGATGTGTAATCTTTCGTGCGGCTTGTTTCAAGCGAAGGTTCAGATTAATAATCAAACTATGCATCTAATGGTCAACGATTTGAGATGTAGACGGATACTAGACGTATAAATTTGATGAAAATATCATTTAAAATATTACGCTTTTTTAAGCGATGAATTTTCCACGATAAAAGTTTGCCATTGCACACGATTGATTTCAACTAAAATTAATTACCATCGTGCGTCTAATACTGTTGGAAAGCCAGGTACTCATACCGCTTAATGCTAAAATGTTGAGGTTAGTTACGATTGGAAGTGAATAGTGATTGAATTAAGTTAGGGCGGAGCGCTGTTTAATTGTAAGAAATTTGATTTTGAGGTCGTATGTACGCACAGTTTTTAATGCATTTTATTTCAAATTTTCAAATTTTGGGATCAACCCGGATTTGTGAATGTTTTGTAGGTAGTGTTTTGAGATGTGCGGACAATTTGAGCCAAGTGCGACACTGTTTTCTAATTCTTTGACTCTGAAACTCTTGACCCAAAAATGCGATTTTTCTCCGTCCCCCGCATGAAATGTGTTCCAGTATTTATGTTCGAGTTTATAAGCGGCTAATTTACACACTTGGTTAGTTTCACTTTGAATTACTTTGCGCATAGACTTTAGTGTTTCTCTGTTATTAGAAGTTTAATGAGATAGACTTAGTGAATTCTTTGACGTATTTTTTAAACTAAATGTCCTTAAGGAATCAGCATTGGATTTTTCGCCACCTGAGGGGGTTTGCTTGAGAAAACTAATAAATCTGGCTCAGCCCTATTTTCTTTTGTTCTCGCCTGGACCCATTCCCTGACTTTCGGAGTGCGAGTTATTTGAATTCGGTAAGTTCTTTTTTTGAAGTTTTCGGGTCTAAAGGAAACTAGGAGAATTCTTTGTGATAGGGGGGGAAGGTTTCGAAATTAAAAAATGGCTGTTGTTTAAGGCGGTCGGGATTTAATGGGCGGGATAAGATAAATATAATTGAATTAGTTGTCGGAAATTTTTATGGTGAGATTTATATAATTCAGGCTGAGGTCTTTGTAAAGTGTTCAGTAAAAGAAATAGACGAGCACAGAATGTTAGAAATACGAGTAATTCTCGCTGTCTGAACTTGCCATTCCATGTGCAGTGAGTTACGGACAATTCATTTGATCCCTTTTGGTCTTAGTTTCTTGTTGGCCCATGCGAATTCGTGCTACCATCTGGGTTGATGGGATAATATCCCATCCTCTTCGTCGTCGTTGGTTTAGGAATTCGTAAAAGGTGTTCCACAGAAGTACAGAGCTAAGTTTGGCTTACTGATACTTAGGTGTGCCTCATTGATCCTGTGTTTGTGGTTAGATAAAACCCTAGCCTAATTATGCAGGTAGCCATATAATAAACCGCAGATAAGAGTTTAGCCATATTTTAATTGAAAAACCTTAAAAGATAATTTCATCAAACCCCTCCGTCTGTCACGCCAGAGGTGGTTGGCAGCGATAAATGGTAGTTTCGAGAGTTCCGGTAGGCAAGTTTCATTTACAGTTTACCATTTTTTTCACACCCATGTCGAACATTTTGACCTAATTTTTTCATCTTCAAATAAATGATAATTAGACTGAGATCCTTTAGCCATGAAGTTCACCTTTGTTTGTCGCGCTCGATGAAGTAACTCGATAAAATAATACCAGCGCCAATGTACTAGCTCCCGCGATTATTACTGCCGCGTTCGCCGATGTTACGGATTCAACGGTGGGAATCTAAATTTAGTCTAATTTGTACTTCCTTGCAACGTAAAATAAATTATGTTGAAGTTTCATGGGGTATATCGCTTCTATCAAGTACGAACATGGACAAAAATACGTTCACAGACCACGAAGGGATGTTTGATTATGCTACGACAGATATTTAAAAAGCTCTTCAGAGAATTGTTCGCTCCACGGTATTCTTTTAGCCTAGATTGGTTGATTAAAGTCTAGATTGAATGAAATTGTCGATGAAGGAGAGCAAATGTAATACGACTTAATTTTCTGATGAAAGCATAAGTACTTATTGCGTTACATTTTTTAGGGACTTTGTCTTCTACGACTTCCCTTCTTCGAGTATTCTTAAGGTCATATTTGTTTCCTTTTGTGAGAGTATTTATACTGCCAGAACTCCTGATTTCCAGTTAAACGTCTCTTTTAGTTGTGCGTCCAGAGTAGTTAGATTGTACTTTCGTTCAATTTTGAGTTCAATTCTTTAGTTACTTATTTAAAGAAAAGCATATTTTTAGTTGGGGCCTCAGAAGTTAATAAGAGTTTTAAACATGGTGCACATGTTCTTTTACCGATTGAGAAATTGAAACGGTGATGAAAAAAAGTGAATTGATCACTATTAATTATTTTTACATCCAACATAACGTAAACTAATTATTTATTCAATACTCGAAGATAAATTGATATACTTTGAGTGTTTCATTGATGGTGATTGTTTGCAAAAGCGTTGACAATATTGTACACGAAGCCTAGTCGTTTTTTTACTCGATTAATAAAAATCGATCAGTTACGAGTCAACTCCTGTTTATGACTGCGGCTTAAATCCAGGACCAAGGGATCTACGCCTATCTTCTCATTCTCACCGCCCTCGACTAAACCCGTGAGTTAGATGGGGAGCATCCAGGGTTGGTGTTGCGTCGATGTTTTATTAAGGGAATAGCTTCCCATTTTTAATTCCCGATCTCTAACGAAGGGCCACTCGTGAAATCATTCCCCTTCCTGTCCGTACCAGTCAAACTCGCTTTCCTCTTTTCCGGCCCATGGGAATGGATTCCCCTACTCTCTCCTCCCCTCCTCTCTCCTTTCCCCTGAAGAGCGGTAATCCCTAGGATCCCGAGACAAATTGATTTGGCCGAAAAACCCATTTGTTTCCGCGATACGGCACAGGGAGGCGCTGCGCTTGTGCATCTGATATTCACTTTCGCCGTCCTATTTAACGGTTCACCCTCTCAGTTCCTTCCCGCCAATCGTCCGTCTACCGTACCTGTATTGCTGCTGGCGAGCCAATTAATATTCCGATAATTCGTATAGTATGCATACCTTAGGGACGAGTTGTTATCGATATTTTCATCTTATAATTTCGATCATTAAGAAGTGCCACTTGCGTTAAATTATTCGTAACATGGCCAGACCAGCGGTACCTAAATGATTTTAGTACTTTTCTTCTCTTGAAAGAAAACGAAAAAAATCAAGTTCTTCATTAACGAAATGGTTTGGTGAAGTTTTAAAGTCCAATATGAGGCGAAACCTGCTAAAAAAATCACTATTCCATGCCACGTTTAGAACGTGACCCATCTTCAGCAATTTTTGGTACGTTTGAATGCAATACTGATGGCTGAAATAGCCCACTAACATGGTAAGGCTCGCATTTCAAAACCACTTTTCCCATTTTTTCACTGAGGTTTTTATTCCCAAAACGTAAATACTTAAGCTATTTTATTCAAATTCTGGATTCTGAGTTTTGCCGTAACCCTTCTCTACGTAATTTTCATAATTATTATTTGAAAATTGCTAAATATCCGGTTGGAGTGGTTTCGGAAATACATGCATCTACGATGGGCGGTGGGGTCGAGGAGGTGGGTTACGCGCTAGCTCGATAAGATATTGGTCTCGGTTTACGAGCTTCAGAACTCTACTGTTATTACAGCTTGTAAATCTAATGACAAAGCCAATCAAAGTCGTTCGTGAGGCATAAGATATCTTAGAGATTCACTAGGCCGCATCGCTTGTTTCTCTACGTTCTTGTTCTTATTTTCCTAATTCACTATGCCCAATCTCTTCTTTAAGCCCCCTTGTCAAAATTATTCGGTCTACGGACACACTCTTATATTCTACTATATTACATAGCATAGCGCAGAATAGGGGTGCGCTGTTGAGTTAAGATAGGTCTGCTGGAGACGAATTATATTCTCGATTCCGAAAGAAAAATCAAGTGACTGTTAGGCTAAGGATAATAGGTTTCATCTGGCGTTGAATCGTCGAATCTACATTTCAGATATTTTAGCATCTTTGTTATGCTTTTTGTTATTTTGCAGCTCATTTTCATGTAGGATGCTTTTATATCTTAGGTCTAGAATACTTTTGTTTGCATTTCTTTCAGTACCTGAATTAGTGTTTTTAAAATGGTAGCAATTGCTTTAGGCGTATCCGATAATATGTTTGACAATGACTCTTATTATGTGTCCCTCGTTTTAGTTATGACAATGTTTATCAAATTTGTGTTCTGCCCCTTCATGTCTCTTCAAGTTTTTATAATAGTATAATGATAGGCAAGTGTTAATACGCTATGTAAAATGCATTGGTTTATCGTTCAATAGTATTTCTCATTTTAACAACATCGAGGCATATCGTATCAAATTCCAGTGACGAATATACAATATTGGTAAAGTGAACACAAGGGGCGCACGGTAGTAAAATTAAAGAAGGGACTGATGAGAAATGTTTGATTGAAGTGATATTTTATCAGCCAACTGACAAATAAAATAAGCAATTAAAGAAGAGCACATTACTGCTTTCTGCGATCTTTTTACCGCTCACTTGTACGGTATTTTCCGGTGTTCAGAAGGTACTTGCATAATATAAGAGGAACTTTTTAGCCGTGGTAAAACAATGGTAATTTACATTAATTGCAGAAGCTTTACAATTAAATGATAATGAATTAACGCCACCATATGGGATGGCGGTGATTTAGTTTCGTAGCTCATAACATTTTGTACAAACTCATTTGTTTTTAATCCAAAATTTTTTCGTAACCATAGCCGTGATATCAATCTCATAGTACTTTTTATTCCTAAGAAAAATTAAAGTCTAATGCTTTCAAAACCGAAAAATACCTCATTTGTATATGTACTTGTGTCAACTGTTAGATCGATGATTATAAGCTGACGATAGACTTCCAGAGGTATTTAAGATAATGAAGAGCCTTCTGCGATTTATTGAAAATTTAGGAATGTGAATACTATCACCAAAAGTATTGCAAAAAAGTTCAAATGGTGTTGATTGGTATGCGTTAAATGTACATTTATTGAAGTAATGGCGGTATAATGTGAAAGGTAAACACAATATTTCGGTGATATCTAATGGTAGGAAAAGAAGGGAGTGATGGGAGAAATCAACTTATTGCGTGATATAATTTGTAGTTGCTTCCTTTGTGTGTGCCTCCCTATTTTTCTTCTACCTCTTCTTCCCTATTCCCTCCAGCCCCCTTAATTGGTCCTCTCCTCTTCCCTTACGAACCTCTATTGGCCCGTATCCCATTTCCTTATATACTCCCCCCTATTTTATCCCTTTTCCCCAACCTTCTCTCCCCCTCCTTTTTCCGACCAGGCAACCCCGAGCACCGGGCGCGTGGGAGTTGCAAGTTTTTGAGACACGGGCATCCCTTCCTTCCCTCGCCTGCGAAGTAATGGCTCATCCGGCTCGCGAAATTTGAATCCCAAAAGGCGTGCTAGCCCACCCCACCGAAATTACTTTGGGAGCCGTCCGTATTTTCCACTAAGGCTTCCGACAGTTTTTTTTTCTTTCCCTCTCTCCTTCCCATACCCTTAAAAACCCTTACTCTTCGCCTGAAATCCAACCCCTCCTCTCTTTTAGCCTCATCCCCTCCCTCCCATTCGAAATCCTTCTTTCAAACCCCTTCCCCCTCATCTCCCCAACCCCTATCGTAACTTCCCAGTTTCCCGGCAACGTATGCATGTACCTCGCTAATTTCCTCGCCCCCTTTCCCCGCAACACACTCTCCCCATTCCTTTACTTCATGGTCTTCTCCATCCCTCTCGAATTCCCTTTCTTTCGTACTTTCGTGCCTACCTGCTTAAACCGTGTTACCAGCCATATTCCATTTTTCTGTCGCTATGGGCATTACTGAGCATGTAATTGTCGGAAGAATTCGTGATATTAAGGTTGTATATGAATCCTTTTGGTCTGGTAAATTTTTACTTATGCGTGTCCTAAATGTCGCTACGGCAGAAAGAGAGGAGATTCTAATGGCTTATGAAACGAACGAAGACGGTAAATTAGTTATTGGAAGTCATAAGCGTTGGCATTGATGAATGTCGATGTCAGCAGTTCTGCAGTTCATGATTGTCACTATTTTTTTTAGTTCAAATGTAACTCAATTCATGATTTCACCTTTGAGGGGATATTATCTTCCATATAGCAAATTTTCCATCGCTGGCATTTCTAACAAAAGTCACGCAGCGCTCTACATGAGCTAGATAGTAAAGAATAGGCTCTTAATACCCAAAATTATGTTTCTTTAATATAACTGAAATCGTTCAAATTCGTGATCGGGGATCCCATTACTTTCCTGAACCACACGAACTGTCTAGTTTTACTTACCTCCACGCGCGACCTGGAAGAAATCAACTCCATAATATTCCTGGAATATCAGTCATTTTTCACATAAATAGAAACGGGAATAAATTCCCTAAATGTTTGTTTACAATTTCCATATATGTGTGTGTCTGTATGAACTCTATTCTGAAATATGTTTCAACATCACACTTCTGTTTTTGTTGGGATGTAATTTTCATCTATTTGATGTAAAAGAAAAACAGCATTCTGAAATTTTTCATACTTTTCAATAAAAATTTTTAATAGGTTTTTTTTTGGATTAAAAATTTTTGCTTGAGGGGCATAAGTTAATCTGAAATTTCTTGTAGTGTTGAAATTGCAGTCCGTATTTTTTTCAATGTTGTCAGTGATAATAGTTGCTTGAGACGGTCAAATCCACAATTCAAGTTTGCTCGCATTTCTTCAGTCTTCATCGGTTCCTTTTCCATCCAGGAAACGTACAGTATGATATCTAATCATACTAAGCATTCATTATACATTTACTACTTAGGTCGTTTCTTAAAGCGGGCTAAAATATATTTTGAGAGCATAGGCCTGTCTTTCGTAAACAGCCGATGCTATACGACTTATATTGCCGCATTACCTCCACTGCGCTCATGCCCTCGACCCGTGCCCTCAGTATTTCTCCTCCTCTCTCCCCAACTGCCATGATATCTGGCCGCAGGCATTGACAGACGACTTAAACTCGTTCCTCGTTTCTCTTCGTGGCCGCTAGGCATGCTGCGAAACGAACTAGGGAGAAATGTCTTCGTCTTGAATTTTGTTACGCCGTCCCTGAAGTTTATTGCTTCCTAGCGAAGTGTTTCGTTACCCGCGGTTACTCTGATCGGTGGTCATGGCAAATGGCGTCTTGCCGTTCTCCGTGGAGATGGAGTGAGAATGCAGTTATCTTAGAGCTGGTTTCCTTGGAAGATTATAAAAATGATTTCTGTGGATATTTGAGAAAGGGCGAGTGTTGACCTTCATTGCTACGCTTAGTATGGCAGCACTTACTTTTCAATGTTCACGGTTCACGACTTTAAAAGATAGTCATTTATTGTAGATACGCCCATTCACGTTCTTCCCAATAATCTGAAATGTATTTTTTTAATTCTGAAAACTTAAGTATTTTATTTGATATTCCATTTGTAGTTTAATCAGACAAAATTTGCGCTGAAACTAGTATAACTGCATTATTGGCTAATTTTGCATTCATAAAATGCGGTATAATATTTCCAGTCATGTACTTAATCAATTTCTTCTATACTCCATCTAAATATCAATTTACTCTAGTGAGAGGATGTATTTTTTGACCCGTTCATGATCTCTAGGAAAATCCTTTAGCATTCCTATGAATGTAAACTGATTTGCTGTGGAATGGTTTAAGAAATGAAACACAGAAGATGGAAACAATACAGAGTTAACGCGGTTTACGCTGGAAGAAAGTGTTTTAATGGTCCTAGAATATGTTTTATATTTTTCACAGTCGGTCGAAAAATATATCATTAATGATGGTCAGATTATCATGGTGAGATTAATTCAAAATATTCACGTTTCCTATGAGTATGATACCCCTAAAATGATAAAATTTATTAGTTTACATAAATTTTACATTTTGGAAGGTTCAGTATGGATGAAAAAATGGAGAGAAAACATTAAGATTACTTCCAGGAGGCACAGTAATAAAATATAATGTGAATTTAAAAGTCACTTGCAGAAAAATTTCCATCCGGCACTCCATCATGGTGTAGTTCCTCTGTCATGCGAGTCGTTGAACGAAATACATTGATTTCTTGGTCAGTATAAAATAAATATTTTTTGCTTGTATGTTCAAGATGTGATCTGGAATAACTTCATTCTATTGATGTAATTATCAGATTTGTTCACGAAATTTGCCAAATTCAAATACTCTTCCAAATCCTCGCCTATTAATTGATAACCTTTTTCTACATAAAGTTAAATGCCTAACATCAAAATAGAAATATTTTTGAAAAATTCATATTTTCCTTCAATATAGGTACATTCCTCAATTGCATTTATCCTTCGCACATTATCACCTCATGTCGCATAACAAAAATGTTGTTATGATTGGTGATATTGGAGGGCATCCTAATCTAGGGCTTGTGAAATCCACTATACTATGGAGCACTTTCTTATAAAACCGTCTGTTTGCCACTAAGTTGTCGGTTTTAGAAAGTCACATCGATTTTCCATCAGACTGGGTGCCCAAATACACCGACAAAGAGCCGAATCCGTTACATTCCCTATAAATTATAATACATCTATACAGTTTACTCTTAGTGAGTACCTCGCACGCCACCTCTAAGGCGTGTTGGGGGATGTTATGATACCACCCATAAAACGGAATGCAAGCACATGCAAAACCCGTCTTAATTTACTTGTATGTGAATACATATGCAACAAACATGCACAAGTACATAAACTTACGAATTTATCAGATGTCTTCGCGGCTTTTAATCTCGTCCTCGCTTGTAATTCGCATGCCTTTACTTTTTCTATTATGAATTCGAATTCTTACTGTTATGTATCCTGATTGTCCGAGGAACAGAAGCATAATTATGTCTATCTGCACTGGAGTCTATCTCCCTTATCTTTATGGTCTAACCTACCCAAATAGTGTAGAGCCATAATTTTAATAAAAACGCTCTACTTAGTGAGTTACGACACATACCTTTGAACAGTTACTCTTCAGTTAGATCCAGCATAGGTTTGTAAACCTTCATCTAACTGTGACGAATTTTGCGAACAATAATTTCTTTTGATTCCGAGGTAAAATTTTTTCCGTCAAAATGGTGCAGAAAGGAGCTACAGGAACTCGTCAGTTTCCCTTAAAAATTTAAAAAAACATATACGTTTGTTGGGGTTGAAAATTACTTCGACTATCTCGAGTCAAAAGTTCTGCGATTGTTATTCTAGAAAATGGCCAAATCTTGAACGAACGATTCTTTTGGGACCTAAAACCTGCGAACTTCAAATTCCATTTATTCAAACGTGGACTAGTTCTATATTATTCTTAATACATCGTACCTTATTGTATACACATGATTTTTTCATTTCCGAAAGATGACCATGTTAATTTGATAAAAAAATTTTACGACACAAATTACTGGTGGACCTCACTTGCGATTTTGGAGATAGTTACCCTTCTGCGTCACTTGGTTCCTCATACTACTGCTCGGACTCCTTATTGAAAAAAAATAAGATTTTGTTGGACCCAATGTGTTGGCTAGTGCTCACAGACTAACTTAGTGTAGTGGTCTTGGGTTCATAATTTTCCCCGTAGTCTGTTTCTGCATGAGATAGAATAGCAGGGAAGAGGGATTCGTGGGTAACATTATTGGATGAATGCGGTGGATTCCTAAAAAAAATGAGTGATTTAAAATAGTCACAGCTTAGGTCCTTGTAAAATATTTGCTGATCGTTGCAAAAATAACGCCTTGCACCTCTTAGGACCCTCAGTGTCGGCACGAAAACATGTTACACTTCAGGCTTGAATTGGGTTTTTCGTTTCCCCGAAGAATACCAGGTGTATGAATATTTGAAAAAATATTTAGCGACGCTTTGTGTTCCCACCACCAAAACAACGGATTTCGGTGTTTTGCGTAGGATCTCATTAAGTATTTTCCCTTTTCCTCAAAGGGGGCGGGGGCATGAGTAATTATGCGGACTCGAGAACAAATATAAAGAACAGGATCATACGGTATGCCTGTAAAACATCAAACAATACGAGTTCGTGTTAATAGCCGTTTGAAATCGAAATCCAAAATAATGTAGATATAAGGGGTGTCGCCATTTTCGATGTTAGGATGCGATATGGATTTTTCCGTCATACATGGTCCGTCCCAAAAATAAGTAGAACTAATAGGGGGAAACACTCATTGTAGATCGAAGTACAAATTACAAAAATTCTTCAACAAAGAACCTGTGTGGATCAACATACCAATGTCAGCGCCTCTGCCACGCTTCTGGTACGCTTCCTGGAAGGCGTCGACGGAATCTTGTTCAGGCACCTCTTCACGACCTCTTTGACATAATTCAGTGGTCCAAAATAGTATTCAAAGGGTTTTTACTTGGGTCGTACTCAAAAACCCATGTTTCGTCACCAGCATCCACCTATTCTAAAAATTCGGGCCACTTTCACTGTGGTCCAAAAGGTCCAAGGCAAGGTTGTCACACCAGCAGTCATCCGAAAGCACCTTAGGGACCATCTTGGCACACCTTTCCCATAGCTAAATCTCATACAAGAATGAAATGCACTGTGATTTTCGGAATATTGCACTATTTCATAACATCCTGACACTTGGGATTCAATCAAAATTTAGCATGAGTCTCACTTTTTGCCCATTTTCATCACACTGTGTTGGTGATGGAACCTCCTTGTTATCTTCCCAGAACATCCTGTGTAAGCAGAAAACCATATATTTATGGGGACATTTCTCCATCCTAATAAGCATCCTTAACCATGGTCATGATCTCCGAACCCGATTTCCCTAGTTTAACACAAAATTTTATTGCAAATCATTGCTTTGTGGAAATTGGCATCGCGAATTTGTGATCTAGATTGTTTTAGAGTACCGGTAAAGGAATTGACATAGACTATGAAAGGTTAATTCATGCATGAACTTAAGTAGTCCCGAAGTAAGATGATTTAGCACGGTATATGCATGGTAAAACTTAAGTTATCCATTCTGTCTACGGATACCAGCCATTCACGGAACGATTCACGTGAGTGTACAGAATTTGGGCGGGCATATATAGTAACTAGTAAGCACACTGGGCAAATAATTGTATTATTAATAGAAAGGCTTAAAAAGAGGAGGAAGTACACAACTGGAGCTCTTGAAGTAAACTTTTATTAAAACCATTCAAACCTTCCCTTAAAAATAGCCGGATGATGGCCGAAGGTTATTTTAGCGTTTATAAGATATTCTCAAGGAGTTGTGGTGCCCATCCTAGACAATAAAGTACCAGTTATTTGCCAACTACTGTAGAAATTATAAGGGTCCCAATTACAAAGAAATTACTTAGGGGTCATCATCTCCAAAAGAAAACCCTCAAAATTTTATTATACTATTCACGTTAAGACAAAATATTCCTGATTAGAGATTGTTGGTGCATCGTTCAGGGTTGATAACACAGGAAAGAGGGATGGTCTGCGTAACTTGGCCTGATGTGTGAGCCAGGAGGTGGCCAGAAGACGTGAGTCGGATAACTCTGATGGAGAGGAAGAAGTGTGAATAAGGGTGAAGAAGAAGTGAGAATTGTTGGGGAAAATTCCAGAGATATATAAAAAAATTAATTGAGGAAGCATTGAGAGGTAAGGGGTCGTCGCCATTAATAGTGAAGATATAGTTATTGATAAGTCTGGAATAGGTAGGGAAGAAAAACGCATTGGTGACGGGATGACGAGGGTAAAAAATACAAGGTCCGTTCAAAGTTATGAGGTCTAAATATTTCTGACAAATTACAAGCACCAAAAATTAGAAACTTTTTTTACTTCCTAAAAGGATTTCTGTGTAGGAATGAAAGGTTTTTTTTACAACGTTGACTCCATGATTCCATTACTGAAGAGAACGCATCTATGGGGGGTACTTTTTGTAAAAACCGACCGTGGCTTCTTAGATTTGTTGCTGTAAAAGGTTAGGCCCTATCTGAACTTCCCTGCTAAAGAACTCACACTTTACACATCCATAATGCCCCCACCGCATAGTTCACTCAATTAACACATTTCTGCGGAACTTGAACCCAAAAAGAGGTAAAAAGGATGACCCGTAGGACCTGTACCATAAATTACGTCATTTTATATATTGAAAAGCTTTTCATTCTAGGAGCGACTGCAAAATCCTGTTCGCTCTACGGCGCAGCTATCCATGTCCAGTATTTACAAAATGTGTCCGTGTTTTAAGTTGAATCATACCCTTCTATCTACTCTCAGTCCTGACAACAAAAATTGGGTGATCTTAGACTTTGAAGGCACCATTTATGATAAAACACCTGCAGGAGGCAAAGTAGGCGATTTGGACAGAAGCTATCTCATCATTCAGTAGCTTCAGTGACCATCTACAGTGAATTCTGCATGCTGAGCTACACTACTATGACAAGTTAGACTAGCTATGATGATGTTACATGTGATATAACAGTGATTAAATACTCGTCACTTGGCCATTGCGTTCTATTAGAATTAGGTAATTGCCTTCGCTACCTAATTCAGAAATCATTTTAAATAATCCTGAATTTGTGCATGGCTGGCGTCATTTCCTTCCCTTTTTTTCAAATAATTAAAATGTTATTACGAAGACCTGTAATTGTACGGAACAAGAATTCAGACACCGCATGGCCGTATTCCTCAGACATATTTTACTTCCGACAATTATCCGCTAGGCACGCCGTTTCCACCCTTGGCAATCTGGCCGAGATACAGGTAATAATGGTTTAATTTTCCGGAAATGGCTCAAAATATCAAAGGGACACTAAAACTGTTACTGACAGAACGGTATACTTTCGTTTCTTCGTATCCTTAGGGCTGGGGAATGGAGGACGTGGAGGGTAGAGCAAATAGAAGGAAAGAAGTGGGGAAGAAAGAGATGCGGTTCATGTATGGCACCCGAGAGAGATACTCTCCTCCTCCTCCTTCTACAACCCCTTTATTTTTATGGTAGCAAACTTTTATAACTTCATAATCGCAAGATAAACGAAACGAAGACCGTTTGTAATCAAAAGGAAGGGGCCATCGTGCAAGCTTTTTCCTCGTGTGAGAGGGATTCCCTTCATCAGCCATTTTTTTCCTCGTGGGTAAGAAACAGGGCAAAGGAACAGAGAAAGCAAATGAAGGAGGGTGAGATATTAAGTTGAGTACATATCATATTGGGGTGGGTAAAAGTTGCCATCATCATGTAAACGTATAGGCAATACAGGTAGAAATAGCTGATTGTATATTAACTATCTCTAGCGTGCATGACTTTCTGTTATATATAAACAGGTACTTTTCTAGTTAAATAAATAAATAATTTGATTTTGAGGAATCGAAGTCAACCTTTTTAATCCTAATAAGTACCAGAACATAAATTAATAAATATGAATGTAATTATTAAATATATATGTACACACACACACACACACACACACACACACACACACACACACACATATATATATATATATATATATATATATATATATATATATATATATATATATATATATATATATTTTTTTTTTTTTTTCACTTTTACTGACGAAAGGACCACCTTTCGGGCCCATAATGTCCACCGTCTGTGGTTTTCTCAATAATCCTCTCAAAGTTATTTTAGCCTCTTTTTTATTGAACCAATTAATAAATATGCTAATATACACATATACATTTTTCCATGTAATAACTTGAAAAACATATTTTTCATTAATCCCCTAGAATGTCCCTGTAGCCGGTCCAAATCCCCCTGAGGCCATGGCTGTTAAACTGTGATATCTAAGTTAAAGTAATCTGCGATGAGAAATTAACTCGACCGCAGGGTCATCAAAAATCCAATTACTTGCTGCTGGTCTTCCCCTCAGTTCTATAACGACAAAATGCCGCTTCTGTTACTTTGGCGGACGTTTAAGTCGTCAGTTCGACCACCCGAATTGGAAATAAATGCTGTTCTGTCAGGAATCAGATGCTTCTTAATGCGGTTTACGATATCTTTTGGCTCACCTACGAGTTCGTAAGTAACCAATTTGTGCACTACTATTACCGTCCCAGCTGTTCGAGTCCTAAGATGATATTTAGCTTCTTGGAATGGCTGAGTTTTATAAACATTCAGTTTGAATCACAGATAGCTAGAGCTAGCAAATGGCTAGAGATCAGTTTTAAGGATTCCAATCTCACCCAAGTAGATGAATATGAATCAGAGGCTGGCGACATTTGTGCGAAAGCAGAATTTTTGGCGCCTGTAAATGGGTGACTATTAAAAGGAAATTATACTCTTTTCTCACTGGGCTTGAAGTTAAAATTCATAATAAATTACTGCCACTTTATACTTTAAGTGCTGATTTGATGAGGTTTCAGGCATGAGACACCTAAAACATTGCATCTAACTTTTCGGTATATCTATCTTCCTAATCAAAATCACCACCCAGGGAATTATTATTTTAATTATTTAAGAATGTTTTTAAAAAAACGGTTGACAAATAATTTCCAAACGAATGATATAGGTTAATAAGTTGCTTTTTTATATGTTATCTTCAAAAAATTAGTGTAAGAGATAATTTCTCAAGACATGCAAATTTGCGGTCCCCTTGTGCGAATGGCATATTTTTTATTTAGCGGTTTCTTTTGGCTTTAGTTTGATCATACACATCTCTGATAGTGCAGTACAAGTTTGTTTGTTTGTGCAGTACAAATGTGTTGTGATAGCTGTCTCATAGTTAGATTCTGGCATCTTCGAGGGATATCGTTCATTTGTACTCAAAATCCCTTCTTATTCAGAAATTCGGTTGGTGGATTTTGCCTGGTACTGGCATACCGAAACCTACGTGGTGTCGAATGAAAGATAGTTTCCAAAGCAATAATAAGTCAGTCGAATGGGTCACTTAAATCTGGACTCCCAGGCATCTCGTATACTATAACTCATCAATTTTGTTCATTCCACAATAATTAATTAACTTACCCTGGCAGACGATTAATGCATCAGAAAATTAAATTTTGGACGAGATCTCGATTTCAAGATTTGTAGAATATAGACGTATCTATGGAGTGGAAGATGCTAAATGTGTTACGATAATTTTCAGGAAAAATTTTTCAACCACCAAAATATAATTGCCTTAGCACGTTTAATTTCTGTTTTTGCGCTGTTAAGCAATACAAAGCTTACAGCCGAGAAATATTTTCTGGCATTTAATAACTTGATGGGTGTCCTGAAAGGAGTGTTTATCTGTACATGCACGTAATTCCACAATAGGAGGAAGTGAACGTGATGTACTATAATATATCTCTAGTTTTTTCCTTACATCTCACTATGGATTTTACATATAAATAAATACCCATCTCGCCGCCATCCCACGCAAATTCATCCACGATAAGCATTGTAGTTCCCCATTTCATCCAAAGAGGTAATTAGGAACAGAACGGAATGGAGTGAAAAAATATGAGGATTTTTAAATGGTTACCCCACTTTTCGTGATTTCAGTTTCGCCTTTATTATTATACGAGGGTACATTTATGTGACCTCAATGCGTCCCTTTTGATATTTAATTACGTGCTTGTGAATTAACCTTTGGGTGATAATGAAAATCTACCAGTCTAGATGGCCATCTAAGAGTCTGATCCTTAAGTGAAAGTGTCACCACATTTCGTTGGTGTTTAAAAACGGATGGAGGTCAGAAAGATTACTTCAGTCATTTCAAATTAAAACTAGTTGTCGGTGAATGTTTGAAGGTATTGGTTGTGTGATGGAATGTTATTTATAATTGACAGCACGATAATGCTCATTTGTATATTATATTATAATTGTAATATCTCGCAGACTTATGTAACTATGAGTTGGAAAGTATTTGCGTGATTTAAGGATTCTTGGAGTTGAAAACAAAATAAGAGTAAAAAATAGGTTTTTATCATTGATTATCTGCTTGTTAGGTGTTATCATCACCACTTATCAGTGGCCATCAATCCTTAGGTTGGTCTTTATCCACCGTTTTCTTTAAGATATTTTATCGTCTGTCCTCTTAGTGTCTACATGTATCTATCACTTATCCTTATTCTATGGGTCATCATTAGCTGTAAAATAATCTAATTAATCGGAAGTCAAGCAAGCAACGTATTCAAATCCACCGTGGAGTCCACACGTGTGATAAATGGAGCTATGAAGTGGTTGTTGTTGTAGGTAGTATAACGTTTTAGGTAGGTTTTTGGATGGGCGTAAACTTGACACCCCTGAAATTCCCTAGACTAACCTAACAAGACAACTTGAAAACCTGCACTTTGACAAATCTGTCTCGGAATCCTCATTTATTCTACCTCCCTTCATTCCGATTCCCTCCTCTCCTTCTCAAACTCCTATACAATTCCTAATCCTACGTACCTTGTTTGTCGAACGTTCTTCTTCAATATTTAGCTTAGCGTATCTTTTCATGAAGACCTCATGACCTATGCGTTATTTACATTGATTCTCATCTCATACTGTTGTAATGCACTCAGTAATGATTTTAATCCTTTGGCTGACTCACTTAGAAGCGGTAGTGCCCGGAAATGAATTTACTCCTACTCTAAATGGAGGTCTCTAATATAAAATTTCAATATTTTTTCATTTTCCTAGCAAAGTTATATGCGCATGTTTGGGATTCCTCAGATCACACATCATATAGTAAACTCATAAATTCCATAGGATCGAATGTGTCACTACAAGTATTTACTTTATGCAGAGAATACATTAAATAACTATTTTTATACTCTTTTAAACTAGTGCTATCTGGGTATTTTTGAAAGTCCACGTGATGACGCAAAGTTGTGAATCTCGGACGGTACTTAAAATATCATTGGAAAGCCTAATTTCTTATTTAAATCCCACGACTCCACCACTCAACTGAGAGTTATATTTTTTGCATTTTAATCCATTAATGACTATCTTAATGTATGCATGTAGTATTCTTTCATCACCTCGTCATCTCTATCTTACATCACCGCGAATGGAATTACAAGAGAGAGTTACATGGTTGTTGAAGAGATTCGTTGAGGTAACCTGTGTTCGGTGAATCATTGTGAAATTATTTTGTAAAGAAATAAAAAGGCAACTTAATTTTTCACATGATATTTATTTTTCTCAACTCAGGTTTTGTTAAATACCAACGTCACCAGAAGATGTTGATCTTCTAAATGACATTTTTTTTTTTTACCTCTCCCGACGAAGTTCTTGACGTTGGTAAGAGCAAAGCGTCTTGAGTTTCTCACCATTTCCTCAATTTCAAATTTTCCTCAACCAATGTCGTTAGAGCGGGAAGAACGAGGCTTCTTACGCCAAATGAATTTGTATTTTCATTTAAGCCCTTTCTTGAGGAAGAAATGTAACTGGTAACTAATTTTAAATTATGCTGTCAGCCTTCAATTTTGTCACACAATTTAACATCTAGATCTTTATTTATTTTAGGTGATTAAAATAGGTTCGGTATCAGGTTTATTATTCATTTATCTCTCCACACCACTCTGATGTCCAAAAAGATTTCTTTTTCAACGTCTGCGAGGAATGACAAAAATATCAACGACTATACGAAATATGGGGGTTAAGGGAAGGTTTTTAATATTTCAAAATAAATTTGGCGAAATTGAAAATAAAATTTCGGTTATTGTCATTGGGGTTAGTTGTCGTGGGATGTGGATATTTTAACACATGTTTAAGTTGTTATCAGTGCATGCGATCAACTTTTTGGGCCACATGTGCATGGCATTAGAGAAAGATGGTTAATTGGAGTTAGAGGAAGGTCGGAGAGAAGTTAGGCTAATAGTTTCTTTCTACGGTTTATGACGAGGAGTCCATAAATTCAACGTTTCGTCTAACAAAGAGCAGCACTTGAGGTACTCTACATTTGGCACATTGTTAAGGATCAGAATAGCATTGAAAGAAATCCGCCGACACCGATGCATTTACTCTGACACTTCGCTAAGGAAGTCATCGGTCCGATCCGAACTTCTTAACATATCTTTTCATTTTTGCTGGACTTGCGATGATACCTATCTGTCAAATTTTAACTGTCACGAAGACGATTAGTTCACTGTTAATTTAGCCGTTGCAAATACTATTATTAGAGGTGCCGGTAAAGTCACTATTTTTTAACGGATATTGATACACTAAAACAATGTGGGACGAGAGACTGCGTCATTATGCCTAGAAATTAATGCCATGCCATTAACATGACGCCTTCGGTATTGACAGATTTGCCAAATTAACTTTCATAAAAATTGAAAAATTAACTCAGAGTAAGGGTTCTTTCTGTGCCTTACGGGCGAATTCGATTGAGCGAGGTCATTCTATTTCAGTAATATTAGTTATAATTTTAACCATAGATCGAATGCCATCTTTTATAAGTGCATCTGAATTGAATGCGGTAAAAGGGCCTGAATGAAAAATGCGATTGCGTAAGGTGTCAAACATATGACTAAACTTAATGGCTAACCAAAGTTGAAACTCTCTTATCTCCTTATATCGTTTTTCATGACTAATATGAATCTTACATTCTTTTTGCTTGCTGGGTCGTGTGAACTTGCCGGAGTCGAAGAATCATTACAGTGCTAACAAAAATTCTTACTCATATACGGATATTGCATGAGCCATGCTACCTATCCTTTTGTATCCACCGCTATTTTATTTTCTTCTCGCGTGAAAAATAATCATTTCCGTCGGGGGCAGGCAACTCCCAAGTTTGGGCCTCAGCGGAATGTGTAGTGTGTGCACGTCGAATGGATGGAGAGGGCAGCGGGAGAGAGAGAGAAAATGGGAGGAAGCAAAGGGGGAAGAAGCGGGATCTTATTACAAGTTACAAATGAGAACGGGGAGGGAGCATTGCACATTCGGGAGAAGTAGTCTGGGAAGAGGGGTCGTATAACTTTCTCTCACCTCTCTAGGGCAGTCGAGGGAGTGGGGAAAATGAGAACGGAGCCTTATGCGTCGGGGAGGGGGTACGAGAAAGAGAGAGAGAGGCGTTGGATTAACCCCCCTCCCCCAAACTCCTCCCTCTCGTCCCCCCGCGCTTCCCGGCCCCGCAGCAGGCCCTCTTCCCAACTGCGCGGAGGACCTATTCCACCCCCTCATCCACATACATCTCTCTCTTTCTCTCTCGCCATCCCCCATTCGTCTTTTTCACATCCACCGTGCTCCTCGCCCTTCTTTCTGGCGCGCCCTCACACCCAAGTGCCCTGGGTTGCACCAGTGAGACTATCCGGAGTAAGGTGGTTTTCGCATTTTTGTGCGGCTCATCGAGAGAAGTAGGGGGCGGAGGGATTCATCCATTAATCTCACAATGCTTTATGGGAATAGTGGGGGGTCCAACATAAACTCTCGCTGTACTTATCGTTTGGAGGGTGATGGTACGAGAAACAAATACCAATAGGTTTTCCGTTCAATTAGGCACCATAGTTATTTTAATAAATTAATTTCGGCTAGTATTTATAATCTGTGCCACCAAAGGTGGTTGAACTGAGAAACGTCGCCAGTTCTGAACTATTCCTTTCTAACATTTTATCAACCATTTTGAAACTTGAAGGATATGGCGACATTTCACAGCGCAAAAATCGTTCGTCCGACTTGGAATTGGATTTGAGCAAGGATCCCTCGATTGTCAGTTGAAAACTTAAACCAGTTGGGCTACCGAGACTTTTTTTACGACCTGATATTCTCGCATTTTTGTGCATAAGAACCGCTCACTAAGTTTAGCGTTGAGGCATTTCTCGTATTTTCATTGTACTTGTTCAACTAAAAACCTTGTTACTGTCAACGGTAAACCTTTATCGCTCTCGTAACGCGTTTCGACGGATTCGGATCATTATCATTGGAGTAAGAAAGTTAGGTTGCTACGCCCAAAAAATAAATAAATAAATATATACATATATAGAAATATATACATATATAGTATATAAAATACCATTAACACAGTAATCAACCCGAAGGTCGGTTTGGTAGGTGATGGTAGAGTACACCCAGTACTAAGCCCGACGGCGTATGAAATTCACTCATCAGGGTAAGGGGGCCAGTTCCTTTAGCTGTGCTGGTTTTGGTTTCCCAGGAAGATCTGGTACCCGAAAAATCACATAGCTTGGGTGGAGTTGCAGGTGCCCAGAGTGCCTTGCCCGGACCCCTCAGGTCTGCAGTCCAACCCTCTACCCCCTGATTTTCTATTTCTCCTTTGGTGGGTGAAACAGCTCCCTAAGGCCAACTCTTGGCCAAAGAATCGGGGCACTTGGTGGCCTAAAGCATCGCAGATCTCTGTGTAATTTAGTCTCCTGGATAGCTCAAGTGGTTAAGGGCCTCCGCCTGGCAAGTGGTAAGATCCGGAGTTCAAATCCCGGTCTAGGAAATATTTTTATATTCGTGATCTGCTTGATTCCGCCTTCTCCACCTCTCCTGCGTTCGTCCTTTATGAGTGTTCCTATCCCTCTTCCTTGTATCTGTTTCTATATAAATGAGTATTTGTTCGCTGTTTGGCGGGATTTCGTGTTTGAATGTATATATATGGGTCAGCAGAGCGTTGGGTTACCGACCGGGGGGCCCGGGCTCTATTCCCGGGCAAGCCTCTATGGGCACCTGTTTCTGAGAAACTATAACCGGCTCAGGGAAAGGAACTGGCCCCCCTTCCCCGATGTGTGTATTCCACACGCCGTTGGGCTTAGTACTGGGTGAACTCTACCATCACCTACCAAACCGACCTTCGGGTTGATTACTGTGTGTGTGTGTATCTGAATTCGTTTAAAATCCTTAATTGAGCCATAGTTTTTCAAAGGATATTTATGGTAGCAATTTTTGGCCAAATGGCTTTTTCTTACGCTCCTATGTTTTTAAATATGCATCAAACTTACAATTATTGATCAAACTGTAGTAAAACATAAAATATGCGACAGAGAATAGCTTGGAGCCAAAAGTAATTCAGTACATGGACAGACCTGGTATTCATTCTAAATTATGCCTATAAATAATGTAATATTCGTATGTTAAGAATTTGAAAAAATATAAAATTTTTTAATGGCGGGCCAATGAAAATTGTTTGCGGACTTATCCTTGCGTGAATTATTTCCATTCAAAATTACCGCGATATTAGCAGGTAATTATTTATAGAAAATGTATATTGCCCTCCAGATATTTAAAGGAGCAGAAAATTTATTTTATTCCCATCTTTTTGGACCAAGGATGTAGGACGCACAAATCCTACGCCTCGTGTCAGGAGAGTTTAAATAGGTATAAATATCACTGATTTACTCGGCCCTTGCACATTATTTACTCAAATTTGATTCACGATTTCCAATGAAATTTTAAATTTCTATATTTGTCTTGATATTTGCTTCACTGAAATATATGTTGGAAATATAATTTTAACGATTATCAGTTTCAGAAAAAGTTCCAGAAAATGTGACTGGAACACTAGAATTTTGAAACGTAGTCGTAATAATCAGAGAAATTCTGGTAACATGAAACTAAGCGTGGCTTTGAGTATTGTGATAAAACTGATGGTCCTCAGACCTTTGCTACATGTTTTCTAGTTTTGTAGTAATGAAATATTTTTTAATCATAATTTTTTTACTTTCGGATAAAGATTTTTTGATTCATTTTGTTGCTAACTACAGTTTGGAAGGATAAAGCGTGCGTATTTTTCTCTAACTTTTTAGAATCATTATTCTTGCTTATATAATAGCGCCCTAACATCAAATAACGTAGGATATTAAACTTTCAACTTAAAATAATAGATTTGATATTGAATGGGAAAATCTTCCTAATTTTTTACGACTGTGCGAGTATGATCGAAATTGTAATTTTAGATGGCATTATTTTCCTAGAGCTGCATCATTATATTCCCCTTTTCTATGAAGGGCTTTCCATCTTGCATATTCATAAAATATTGAACACTACTCTTGAATCAAAATTCTCTCAACGTTGGAAATATAACAAATTTACAATAGGTAAAGTTAATTTATAAAAATAATATTCCAGCTAGTGTTCTCATTGGCCGTCACATTTCAATCATCCTGATATCACACAGGAAATTATTGTACATTTTTGCTGTTGACAACATCAATAATGGAATTGAAGACCTGCAACTGGCTGAAATTCTACGAAGGCTATAACATTATTGCCTGGCAAAACCATTGACTTACATTATAATCACATCGTTCCTGCTGTCATGCATCGCGGGTAGATCTCTTTTTGTTTAGTTCTCAGCAAATTACATTTCCGCTCCGGCAATTCCGTTTCTCGAAAATCTACAAACGTATCGCAGCGGTCATTCCTTACCTTTTGGGTCAATATGTTATGTCCGGTTAATATTTCACATATTTTCCACTGGTGAAAATCCAGTTTAAATAAAGGTTTCTGAGTCCCATGGGACGGAGATTATCGTTTCCACGTCAATACGTTACACACTTAATTATTAAAGGATTGCTTTTACAAACAATTGTAGGCACTTCAATAGATTATTGTATTTTATTCATTCTTAGCAAGTTTAAAAAGACTTCTTCTCTATTGTGTTGTATTCCTTCGGGTACTCAATGATAATATTTTTTCCATGGTCAGTCTTAACATGAACATCATTGCGTCTCTGTCCGTTACTTCCCTTTATCAATGCCCTCTCTAGATCTATTCGGTTGACGAAAAGATATATTTTCAAACTCCCATTTTTTATCCAATAGCTCCTGGTAGATAATAATCATGGCTATATAAAAAAGATATTATGGTGGGATCGTTTTCTCTTTCTCTAAAGGCTACTTGTTTAGAAATTGTTATAGTTTTAGTAGCTTTCTTCTTTCTAGGATTGGTCGATTTGAAAAATTGATCGAATCCAAATCTCGAATTTGATACTTTTATTGTCAAATGTGGAAATCAAATTTGCCATTTTTGTATTTAAAATTCGAATCCCTGTTCTATATCTTCCGATTGGTTATTAAATCTGAATTCAAATTTCATTTCATAATTTTTATTCCGTTTTGAATGCATCATTAGTTTTTCTCTGGCATGCAAATTTACATTTCAGGTAATTAAAAAAATAAAAGGAATAGCGATTCCAATTGAAACTTTTATTTTTACATATTCTTATATTAATAAATAATTATACATAAAATCTCAGATTTTTACTTTCAATTGATTGCATTCTGGATGAGCTACGTATGATATATTCACTTTAGTGCATCGAGTAAAAAATACGATGTGTACTTTTCTACTCATTAGCCCATGACTTGCCTATTATATTCATTCAGGGTATTCTACCTATTTCAAGGTAGGTTTGTGAAGATCTCGAACGATTATTTACTTATGAGTATCACGGGACTTCGTATTTTTTTTACCTTCATTTATTTCTTTCTCCATACATTGGTAACTTCTTCCACTCTTCAATATTTTTAGAAAGTCGATTTGCTTCTCCTTCTACCCTACTTGCCCATTATTCTCCCATCTGTCACGGCCTCCAACATCTCACTACCTTTCAATTTTGCCTTTATCTACTTTCTCTGATATTTTAGATTTTCCTGGCATAGCTTCCTCTCTTAGCCCAACCTATATCATATCTTTTCCTTTCTTGCTTTCCAACTTCGTTTCTCAATTTTTGGTCTCATCCAAATCTCAAAATCATCACATTTACGCTCATTCTCTTGCTTTACAGACCAAGTATTACACCAAGAAAGCACTATGCTTAATATTAAAGTCCTACACATGATAAGAATTGCTATTGAGTGAATTAATTTTCCGTATGAACGTAAGTTTTAAAGGTATAAATGGCTACCTTTATTTAATTATTTAATGATCAACCATTTAAGTGGGTTTTGGATGGACAAAAGTCTAATATCCCTATTTTTATTAACCTAGCCCAATAGACAAATAGATCACTCACTCTAATAAACCATTCTGTAAATCCACGTGCATATTACCCTTCTTCATTGTGTCCGACATGCCTATTATATTGTGCTCCTATCTGCAAGTGTTCACTGGAGGAGGTATGTTATACTCAAAAGATTTTTCGCATTTAACCTATTTTTAAGAATTGCATTGCCTGAAATATGATCTGGGAACCTGTTTGTATTGTGTATCACAGAAATCAATCCGAAAGTTAGTTCGATAGATGTGGGTAAACCTCACTTCCTACTAATCTGGGGTGCGAAATTCACACATCACGTTGGGGGGGCCAGTTCCTTAATCTGTACCGCTTGTGGTTTCCCAGGAATATCTGGTGCCCAGAAAACCACACAGTTTGTTTGATACCCAGAGTTTATAGAGGCATCGGCCGGAATAGAGATTGTGCTGTCCAGTCATTAGGCCGGAGTTCTGACCACTCCCACCGCTACCAGGGCTCTACCACGCTCCCTAATGTGTTGTAACTGATTAAACGAGGTATATTCAATAATTACGCGAACTGGTGCAATCTAGCGGCCATGACGCGGGCTGTAGTCCCGCCCACTAGTGGCGCTCGTTGCCTGAGACCTAATGAGCGGTATGCGCTTGGCGGTGCGTCGAGATGTATGTATGGTGCCAGCTATGTTAATTTCTGTTGTCTTTGTTTTTACTATTTCTCGAAAATGGAAATTGATGAAATGACAGAGCAACGAATCAACATCAAGTATTTTGTTGAAGTGCGGTAAAAGTTTTCAAGAAGTTACTGAAATGTTGACAGCTGTTTACCGTGATAATGCTTTGAAGATAACATCCGTTTTCAAGTGGATTAAATCAAACCAAATAATCAAGAAAAAGCCGATCGAAAATAAAAGTCATTCTCCTGGTTTTCTTTGATGTCGAAGGTGTTGTTCATCATGAATTTCTTCCTCAAGGATAATTAGTAAATGCTGAGTTATACCTTACAGTTCTCAAGTGTTTGAGAGATTGCGTACGACCAAATTTGACTCAAGTCGATGGATGGATCCTTCACCATGACAATGCACCTGTACGTTCAGCATTAATTGTTCGCCAGTTTCTTGCGAGAAATTCAATCACCATCCTTGATCATCCTCCTTATTCACCAGATCGCGTCCCCTGCGACTTTTTCCTATTCCGAAATTGCAAAAATGTGATGAGGGACATCACTGGGAATATGTGGACATAATAAAGCAAGAAACGACGAAAAAACTAAGAAGCCTAACTGCCGATTACTTCTAGAGGTGCTTAAGCTGTGGAAAAGAAGATGGAATAAGTGTATAGCAACGAATGGAGAGTACTTTGAATGGGACAAAATCGATTTAGACTAAATTTTGCAAAATAAAATTTTTATGGCCTCAGTTTACGTATCTATTGGACAGACCTTGTAAATGCGGAGGGAAATTAGCATATATTTAATGTGAAATCAGAGAGGTACTTTACTCTTTCAATTTGGGGAAATTTTCTTCACATATTCACTTCGAGTGAATCTTATTAACCGACCCGCGCAACTGTAATCGCTATGTACTGGACGCATATCGTCTTTGGTTATTTTTCTAAATTTTCATTCCCGAAAGAAGAAAATATTCCATTAATTGTTATATTCCCGGAATATCATGAGAGCTGTACGTAGTAATCCGCATTTTAATTTGATGTTAATTATATAATCCCTTTAATCCATAAAAAAATGTTACGGACTATCATACAGTTGTTATTGTCACAAGCACGAAGCCTACTCGTAATTTCTCCAGGGAAGGAATCAGAAAATTGTTAAATTTAACTGAATTTAAGTTCACTGCACACAAAATTGAACATTTTAAATTGATTTTTTCTTAAAAATTCTTTCATTTAATAAAGAGGAATTGCATGTTATTAGTGAGTTATCATGTGGAAAAAATGTTAGTTTTGTTATTAAAATCGCTAAATTCTCGGATATTTTCCGTCTTTATTCAATCACTTGTTTTGTTTATACGAATTTCAGATGCACTGCACATATTAATCCATATTCAAAATTAATATTGCTCACATAATCTTTTCATTTATATATAGGAATAATATGTTGATTATGCTCCGTCATCATACACCTAAAACTTTTGTTGCTGCAATCACAACTCTTTTTAGACATCTTCTGTGCCTTTAGATCACGTATAGTTGATTGTACAATGAAGACTTTTGCATGAAACCAAGATCGCTTTTTTAATGATTCTAAGCTAGAAAACGATAACTTAGCTATGGGCAAAACATTAAGCTGTTTATGCGTAAAAGGCAAAAACACACACAAAGAGTCTTACATTAGTACTTATGATGTTCGTTCGTACATATGATGTTCGTTAGTAGCCTCTTCAACCCTGCCCTCACCAAATTCGATCAAACCATTTCAGTACTGAGACACTTATGTATTTTCCGTGTCACCTTCTCTGTCCTTAATATTCAATCTCCCCAGCCCTTTTCCATTCCTTTGCTTCTTTGCCCTTCGCTTTTTCGCTCGCCCATCGTAGCATGCAAAAAAATAATTGCCGTGCTAAGTAATTATGATCAATGGGTCAAATTGGAGTAGTGGATAAGGGAAGGTAATTGATTTAAAATGAAAGTCATGACGATTTGTGGTGACTTAATAAAAAATGTTGGTTTAATTCGTAATATGAATTTAATAATAGCGTTTTGAATTTATTTTCAAAATCTGGATAAGACAAACTCTCCCAGGAACTTACTTTCCTCAGTGAAGCATTTGATTTAAAATTCTCTAATAGACGTATTTTGTGTCGTCTCCACTTATCTTTTTACACTTTTGTTAGCTCCTGCAGTTCATGACACGGACAAGGACTGCTGTACAATTTGTATGATCAGTGAACGACATTATTATTAACGAGATGAATATAAAAATGATGCCAATAATTTTATTCAAAACAGCGGGGTTGTTTTGAAGACTTGACTATGAAACTTTTTATGTCAATAAGCATAGGGTAAAGCAACATCAGTCCTATCGTAAAACCATATCCGATGTGCAAATGCCTTTTTGAGTTTCTGGTTCTTTTTATTCGTTATCCTCAAAAACCATCTATTCATGATGAAAACGGCAACTGAACCATGGTAATGCATATTTTTCCGGAACACAAGCACCTTAGATATCATTTTATGATAAAATCTTCGGTGCAAAATCTTCGCGAATAATTCTGCACAAATCGGTTTACCATTCCATATTTTATTCCTTCGCTTTTACCCATACCATACCACATTTCCCTCGCTCCCCCCTTTTCTCCTTCTCTTATACCTTCCAGTTTCAACCACCACTCCATACCCATCTCATCCCCTCCTTCCTCCCAGACCCCCGCGCGCACACATCCCTTGCCATTCCTTGCAAGCCCCAGCCGGAATCCCCACGGAGGAGGAGGCGGCGCGGAGGCCTCTGGATTGCCTGGGAGAGGAAGGGGGGAGGGGACACAATGGGGGAGATGCAGGGCGTGGGGGAAAAAGCGAGCGACCTGGGGTGGGGGTTGATTTAAAGCCTTCCCACTCGAGGGTCATGAGAACAATTACTCTTTCGTCCATCCATCCAGTACCTTAACCCCCTACTCCGAAGTCAGCCCCTGTCCCCCTTCCGACCCCCCTCTCTCTCCCGTCGACTCTTTTCTTTCTCCCTCCTCTCGCTACCCCCCTCGTCGGCATCCGCGACTTAATCATTCTCCCTCCCCTCTTTCCTTTGGGCGAATTTCACGACGGGGGGGTGAGGGGAGAAGGTTGGGGAGGCCGTTTTCTAGTTCGTCCCTTCAGTCCTCCTCCGCACGGCTCGCCCTTGGGAGGCGCCAAGGCGCGCGCCTGTAACGAACATCCAGGCATAATAAAAAAAATCCACCTACCTTCGATTTATGCGGGAAAAGTTTTATTTTCATTATTTTCCCTGTTTCGGTCCGTTGTTTTTTTTAACTTCCTCAACTACAACACGTGGAGTTTGGGGCCGGCATATGGGAGTTGGAGGGAAGAGAGGAAGATTGCCGAGGGTGGACTTATGTTTTCCTTTTGTGCAAGGCCAGACCTCCAATTACGTGTATCGCTCTTTTAACAACTTTTGCCATGTATACTGCTTATAAAGACGGAGTTTCACTCTAAAAATATGTTTTAAGTATTTTGAAATTGATCTGTGGGCTTCCGAAATGTCTCGTTGCTGGATTCATTCCTATTTTACGATGGCTCATACGACATACGAGGCATTAGTGAAGAATACAATGGAATAATCAATTTGGACCAGAAAGTTTTGAAATGAGACACTGTTCTGGTCTCAAAGTGTGTGTGTGTCATCTTTAGGAGGAAATATTTAAGGAATGCTCACATCATCTGGGCGGGTTTTATGCTTATTGATAGCTGTAGGGTCAGAAGGAAAGAGGGAGAAAGGATCATAAATCAATGAGATACATTAACGTGGCGGTGAGGGGGTGAATGGCTCCAGTAAAAATGGATAGAAAGAAAGGTACAAACTTGGACTTAGGAATCCTCAGATGGATTCTATTTTCATATTTGAATTCCGATTTTGAAATAGGTATTTGTCATAATGATGTATATACAAACCTCTGGCACTACTTGAAGACGAATCTTATCTTTGCAGCTCAACTTTTGTTTCTCTTTTTAGTTTTGGCATTGGAAATATTGATTTTTTGCATTATCAAAAGCCATCAACGTTGAAATGGCCAGAAGCTATAGCATCATTGAATATTTAAAAAAAGTTAGCTAATAATTCAAATACTATGAAGATAATTTCCAAAAACTTCCTTTCCTCTTTCCTTTTTCCTTTTATATTTCCTCGAAGAAACTATTTCCCATAAGTTACGGATACATTCTCACCTTAAGACGAAGATTGTGTCATGAGCGTTTGTATTTTTATATCTTTTTCAAGACCAGTGTGCAAGTTATCATCGTATGAGGGTTCTTTATGGAAAATTTGTTCATGATATTATTGGTTTTATATGAAATATAATAAATTCTTCATTCTTCTTTAATTATTTCCGTTTTTTCATTACTGGGACACTATTTTTCGCCATAATGATTAGATATCGATGGTGAAATAATTTTATATACATACATACATATATATATATATACATATATATATATATATATATATATATATATATATATATATATATATATACACACACACACACACCCACACAAATTCAAGTGGAGTCCGCCGTCCATCGGATGGGACGTTAAATTGTTCGCCCCTCTTCGCGACTTATACAAGACTATTACCGACGCCGGGTTTCTCTCCTCTTTAACCTTATTCGCTTGAAATCCTACCTTTACTAAATTACCCACCATTTCATAATGGCGAAAATGACCTCAGCTGTCGGCAACCTCCTCTAATAACTACTGCAACTACTACCGTCCAATACTTTGATATATTAGCTACATTATTTAATAACTGTTTTTATGCGCAGATTTATGTATAAAAACTGACATTTTATAAAACGTAACGTTACATTGTACTTTAAAGCATCCTTATATACTCCGAATTTTATATCTACCTCCTTTACTTATGCATAAACCATCACTTTATATACAAAAGTTGTATCTGTGCATGGACCTATGGCTCTTATGAAGAATTCTTTTAAATATATAGATATTTTTGTCCTACCGATACGAGTATCTCCGATGTGCTTCATCTCTTACATTTTTTTGGGTAATTATTTTTAATTACTTGTCATCATACTTGCAATATTTTTATCTATCATTTAAAACATCCATAATTATAAACAATACTGAAACGAGTTATTTCAATCCTAGGTCAATAATTCTCATTGATTAGTACTCTTGTAGACATAAGTTTAGACCCTGAAAAAAATGCCCGCATATAGTAAGAGAAAAAACGTTAATTCAATTAGCTATAAACTAAGGCATGTAGAGAGTGCTATACGATTGCATTTATAATTCAATTCAGACTTATTATTATTACTGTTCTTCCGATCAGGGTAGGTTTTGTATTGGCACAATATGCACCATACAACAATATATATCTGCCTTTACCCAACTAACAAAACACAACCTAGCAGCGGAAAATACAATAAGCCCCTCTTCAATTCTTCACACTTTTTTTCTCCCTTCATTCCGCTTCCCATGTTTCTGTGCCGAACAAAACCACATCAAAGTTTTAATGAGTCTTTTCTTAACACCATCACTCAACGTCCTTGGCATCGATTCACTCTTTCTTGTGAAAGCTTCTTTGCCTAGCGCATTATTCTTCCTATGTTCCAAGTACTTTGACCATATATATACATATACATACATACATACATATATTATATATATATGTGTGTGTGTGTATGTATGTGTATGTATATATATACATATATATATATATATATACATATATATATATATATATATATATATATATATATATATATATATATATATATATGTAATAAGTACCTGTGTTTGATGACAAACGGCATTCCTGAGGAAAGTTTATGTTATCATCTTGTGCTGCCATACATCAAAAAATGGTGAAACAAATTTCAGACTGATTTAAAGGTTAGTCTGGATTTGGCAGCCATTCGAGTAAGACGTGTTTCGTGATTTTCACTAAGATGCAAAAAGAGCAGTATCGTTCGGTAATTTGCTTTTTGTTTTTGGATGGGAAGAAATGTGAGGAGATAAAAGCAAAGTTGGATGCTGTTTATGGGAGCACTTCGCCATCTATGACCACATTTAGATATTGGTTCAACGAATTTAAACGTGGGGGAACATCTGTTTTTGATAAGGAGCGACCAAGACCCCCGGCAAACGTGGTTACCGAGGAAATCACTCAAAAAGTCCACGCCATGATTCTCGCTGATCGACGAACGAAAGTGCAAGAAGTAGCAGAGGCCGTGGGTGTGTCGACCGTAACGGCTATTAATATTTTACACGATAAGTTGGCGATGAAAAAATTGTCGGCCCGATGGGTGCCGCGGTTGCTCACGGTGGACAGCAATCTGATCCGGAGTTGTCACCGCCAAACTGCATGAACTACGTTTTGAATTACTGCAGCACCCCCCGAATTCACCCGATCTGGCTCCCTGCAACTTTTTCTTATTCCCTAACATGAAGAAATGGCTCGCGGGAAAAAATCTTAGCTCAAACGAGGAAGTTATCGCCGAGACAGAGGCGTATTTTGGAGAGTTCGACAAATCCTATGTTTTGGAGGGGTTAAAGAAATGGCCGGAACGTTGGGAGAAGTGCATCATTCTAAAAGGGTACTATGTTGAAAAATTAAAAAAAATATTTTTGAAAAAATGGTTTCTTCATTTCTAACACGGGTACTTATACACACCCTTCGACAATAAGTTTTACTCCCTTGAAACTTATCTCCCTTGAAACTTATCTCCCTGAAGAGCTGAACTCCTGGGATATTATATATTTTATTGATTTGGAGGCATTAAGAAATGGCTCAGATGGCTCAAATGACTCATGGTAAAGGTCAATGTCAAGAATCAGAGTTGCCCTAAATACCGAGTATTCAGCGATAAAAATACATTTCAAAGAAGAAAGAACTATGCTCGATGTTTTCTTAGAACAAATCACTTGCTTTTTCTCAATATCTTTCACAATCACGCTTGCCTAGCGAACGGCGGAGAGGTAATAATATGCCAGCTGAGAGGCACTCCACCTCGCCAATCAGCTTTCGCCTGACTCCATGGCTGATCGATAGCATGAGCTTCTAGCACTTCATGGGAGATTAACATTTTTACATATGTGTATTCCATTTTTTCGATCCAACCGTCTGAAATTTCTATCCACAGTTATTTGAAACGTGATAAAACAAAAATAGCTACAAATGCTACCTCTGGTTATGTAAGTTCATGGAACCTTCATCAGAATACAAGTCTTATTGGAAGACAGTTGCCATGCTCGGAGATGATAAATTTCTAATATTAAATTGAAAATTTTTACTGAATGATGAAGTACTGAGAATTCCATTTGATGCCTAATTACAAGTTTCAGCTATTTTCCCTACAGTTGCAGCTAAAGTAAAACAAAATACAAATTCGATCAAGCTTTTAAATAAGGTAACTGTGAAGTGTTTAAGATGACGATTTCCACAAAGGGGCTGAAGAAATTAGTTTTGGTCTGCGCACATTTTCGTTTACATCAGTGTTAATAGTTAAAAAAATGGGTGTACTGCCTGCTTCTTTGTTCCAACTATTAACACAACAAAATTAATGACAGCTGTAGGTTCAATTTAATAAAAAAAACATCCATATTGCTATTTAAATTACTGACAGAATTGCTCTTCTTACTTATTCATGCACGAGGTCTGTTCAAAAAGTACCACGAATTTTAAATTTTCGCGGGTTACGTATATTTGATTTTCGATTTTTTGTGGGGTTATGTAGTTACTTATGTCACTCACATATGCCGAAAAGTCCGGCCATTTTGAATGTTCAGTTAATTGTTGACAGCTGTTTTGCTTGGACGTGTTTTGTCTTGTCTTCGATTTTTACCTGTTCCAAAAAAAGGATCAAAGAATTTGCATAAAATTTGTATAAAATGACTGAGGCTTATGAAAAAGCTACCTTGGACCGAAGCAACGTTTATCGATTGGTACAAAATGTTCTCAGAGGGCCGAGAAGATGTGAACAACGAAGAGCGTGCCGGACGCCCGAGCACGTCAACAACAGACGAAGACTTTGATGAAGTGAAGAAAATAGTATTGGCCAATCGTCGAATCACCGTTAGAGAAGTTTCTGAGGATCTAAATATATCGATTGGCTCGTGCAATTCGATTTTTACCAATGATTTGGGCATGACACGGGTCGCTGCGAAATTCATATCAAAATTGCTCAATTTCGACCAATAACAGCAACGCATTAACATTGCTAATGAGGTGTTGAACTCTGTCCGTGAAGACCCAAATTTGCTCCAGAGGGTCATAACTAATGACGAATCATGGGTTCGTGGTTACGACGTGGAAACGAAAGCTCAATCATCCCAATGAAGTTGCAGGACGAGCCAAGACCGAAAAAGCGCGCCAAGTTCGGTCGAATGTTAAAGTTTTGCTTAGAGTTTTCTTCAATTACAGGGGCATTGTGCATCATCAGCTCTTGCCACAGAGTATATCGGTAAATAAGGAATATTACCTGCAATATATGCCCAATTTGCGCGAAGCAATCCACCACAAAGACCCGGAGTTGTGGAAGAACAAAAATTGGCTTTTGCACCATGACAACGCCCCTGCTCGCACATCGTTACTTGTGTGCGAATTTTTGGCCAAAAACAACACACTAATCATGCCGCAGCCGCTGTATTCCCCAGTAACTTTGTTATTCCCGAAACTGAAGAGGCCCATGAAAGGACGACGCTACGCTACGATTGACGAGATGAAGACTTCATCGAAGGAGGAGCTGAACAAGATCACAAAAAATGAATTTTTGAAGTGCTTCGAGGATTAGAAAAAACGTTGGCACGAATGTGTAATATCTAATGGGGATCACTTTGTAGGAGACAAAATAAATATTCATGAATAAATAAATAATTTTTGAAAAAACACAAAAGTCGCGATACTTTTGGAACAGAGTGCGTATTGTGCAAATTTCCCTTCAAAATTTTCTCTGCAAGGTTTAATCAGGTTATCATTGTTTATGAAGTTAATGTCAATAGTTTCATTTCCCTTTGGGTTCATTGGCATTAAAGTCTTTAAAATTATTATATTTCAGCTCTGACGATATTAGTCGATGGCCAAATAAAATTTTCAAGTATTTGTAGCCATTTTCCATTAATTTTAGATTTTTTTAAAATAAATGAATAGAAAAAAATAGCAAGCCGGTAATTAATAAACCGCGGAAAATGATTATTTAGAGACCAGTTACAAAATAGGTACTGGATAAAATGAAAAAAAATATTACAGGAGGGCTAATGCTTCATTAAAAACTAAATATCCAATAAAATATCATATTATAAATTTGAGGATTACCGAACCAGTAAGAATAGGGACTAGGTATGCTAGGATGGTTGTTGCCGAACGTTAGCGTTGAGGTCGGGGAATTTGATACAATAAATTGAGAGATGGAGAGGGAAATGTAAGTAGATATTTTGTGGCTGCGTGAAGTAAGATGGAACCATAGCGGGGAGTACTGGAGCGATGGTTATGGAGTAATATACAGTGGAGGCTGAGAGACCAGCAAGGAATGAAAATATTATTGAACACAAAGGTAGGAGGAAGCGTAGTAAATATGTATATAGCGATGGATGGTATATTATTAGTTTACAGATAAGTAAAAGCTGAACCAACGAACTCGGTCATCGTTCAGATCTACATGCCACCAAGGAATTATTGGGAATAAGAAGTCGGCGTGGTATGTGATTAGTTAAAGGAAACAATTCAAGTTTTTATGAAGGGAAACATTTGAGAGTGAAGTGGGATTCGACCGTGATAGTAGAGGAAGAAAGAGATGGTAATTAGGTAGGGGACTACAGTGTAAGAGCAAGGAATGCCCGCGGGGAGAAAGCAATCAAGTTCTGTAGTAGCTAGAGCTTAATGAATAGGAGCAAATGTAACAAAACACTATAAAAAGCATAGTTATCGACAGAAAATTCAGAACGTTATCAGACTATACTGTGGTTAAGCTTAGGAACACCAAGGATGAGGAACACTGAACGTTAGGATTTAGGAATACCGAGATTAGTTTGTACTCTATCCCCGGTAGCGGTTACGGAGTTAGTAGAGGATTATTATTTAGTGCTAATGAAGTGTCACGTCAGAATCAAGAGGATAAAGCAGTTAAGACGGTCGAGGAAATTGAATGAAGGAGCATTACCGATACAACAAAATAGGAGTATTCGAAGGCTCTAGAGAATATCATCAGTCATGAATGCGAAAAATATATAAGGATAATAAAAAAAAACGGAAACCAAAAATAGGCATCGAAAGCCGCAAACGAAACTAAACGGAAAGGACTAGTAAGCCATGGAACACCGAGAAGAGAATTAGTATTTAATTAGAAGAAAATAAATAAATGAAAACAACGGAGCAAGAGGGAAAAAGTACAAAGTATTGAATAATAAATCGAGGCGGGAAGCAAATCCATGGAAAGAAGCATAGGGTAAGACGCAGTGATAGGGTAGAGAATGTTTACAAGGGAAGGGTAAAGTTGGTGCGCTGCACAGGAAGGTAAAAGAACTTTCATTGAGTTAGAAGGGAAACCTATTGCAAAAAATCAAATGTATAGAATGTCAGGAGAATTATTAATGGAGCTAGGAAAGATTCAAGCGAGACGGAAATAATACAAAGTGGTGAAAGGGTGGTGAATGAAGCCCCTGGATGGACACTGTATAGGGTTTAAACAGCGGTCCATCATAACTTGCACTTTTCAACATTTGTGTGAAGAAAATTGTTATATGTGCAGAACTCAACATGTGCAGGGCTGGGAATAGAAATAAAAGTCTTTTAAGGAAAATGGAATGAAATACAATTAATAAAATCAGTTAAGTTTGCTGGTGATCAAGCTTTAGTTTGTCAGTCAGCAAAGGCGTTAGAAGACTTGCTGAGCGCATTGGCAGGCTATGCAATAGGCATATTATGAGAATTTAAACAAAGAAAAGGTTTTGTGGTTTTAGATAAAGAGGAAAGGCAAAGTTCAATATTATAACAGGAAATCATAAACGAGAGCAGGTGGAACAGATTACCCATTTCGGTAGCGCTTTGGACCAAAATGTTCAAATGTACAGTAAATGAACTTGAACTTACAGAGATTTGAGCCTGAAACATTGAATATACGAGGGCGGTTCAACAAGTACCCTTGTTAGAAATGAAGAAACCATTTTTTCAAAAAACATTTTTCTAGTTTTCAACATAGTACCCTTTTAGAATGATGCACTTCTCCCAACGTTCCGGCCATTTCTTTAACCCCTCCAAAACATAGGATTTGTCGAACTCTCCAAAATACGCCTCTGTCTCGGCGATAACTTCCTCGTTTGAGCTAAGATTTTTTCCCGCGAGCCATTTCTTCATGTTAGGGAATAAGAAAAAGTTGCAGGGAGCCAGATCGGGTGAATTCGGGGGGTGCTGCAGTAATTCAAAACGTAGTTCATGCAGTTTGGCGGTGACAACTCCGGATCAGATTGCTGTCCACCGTGAGCAACCGCGGCACCCATCGGGCCGACAATTTTTTCATCGCCAACTTATCGTGTAAAATATTAATAGCCGTTACGGTCGACACACCCACGGCCTCTGCTACTTCTTGCACTTTCGTTCGTCGATCAGCGAGAATCATGGCGTGGACTTTTTGAGTGATTTCCTCGGTAACCACGTTTGCCGGGGGTCTTGGTCGCTCCTTATCAAAAACAGATGTTCCCCCACGTTTAAATTCGTTGAACCAATATCTAAATGTGGTCATAGATGGCGAAGTGCTCCCATAAACAGCATCCAACTTTGCTTTTATCTCCTCACATTTCTTCCCATCCAAAAACAAAAAGCAAATTACCGAACGATACTGCTCTTTTTGCATCTTAGTGAAAATCACGAAACACGTCTTACTCGAATGGCTGCCAAATCCAGACTAACCTTTAAATCAGTCTGAAATTTGTTTCACCATCGTTTGATGCATAGCAGCATAAGATGATAGCATAAAATTTCCTCAGGAACGCCCTTTGTCGTCAAACACGGGTACATATTGAACTGCCCTCGTATACCCTTAGCACAATTTAAGGAAGGTTGAGACCTTATTATGAGTAATTCTGGTTAGGACTGAGTGCATCGGCGCTATAGCGATATTACATATGTAATTCTCTGAGAGTTTTTGAGCATTTTTGCATTTATTTCTGCATCCCAGCACTTTAGAAGAACCACACACAATAGCTCCGCGTTTAATCTTGCCAACGGTGTTTAGACGATACGATACTTAAAAGCAAGCCTTATATACATTACTTTGGCCTGAAGACTAAAAAATGAATAGGCTGTTTAACCATTAAGAACTATTTCGAACTTCCTCCTCTATGCTAGTGACGCCAAATACAAATGTTGTGAATTGTTTAGAATCTGAAAATTTTGAAGTATCAGCGTTGACTGTCCGTTCGAGGGTGGAAGGTAATTTCGAGACTGCTCCTGTGTACTAGAGGCCATCCCTGAGCGACCAATCACGTGGCTGAAAAAAGTTTGAACAAAAAAAATATTGCGGGAGCAGATGAAATACGAGAGGACGAGCAAGGAACGGGGTGAATCCACAGCACTGGGATTCACAAAAGGTTACGTACTGGATAAAAATAACGTAACCTTTTTCGAAAAATTGCATTTCGTGCAAAAAAAACCGCCAATCGAATTCTGTCGGTTGGGAAAAGGGAGAGGTGGGATTCTGATTGCGCTGCCGCCACCCTGCCTGCGTACGCACTTTCCTAGTTCCGTGGAAATGAAGAGTAAAACAGAAAGGTCCGTGTTTAGTGAGAGGGAAACGGTCTCCCTTCCGGTTTTATTTAAATGTCAGCGATGACGCCACATCATTTATTTCCGAGCAAATTTACCCTCTATGCGCATGAGATTTAAGTACACACGCTCCAAAAAATGTGATGCAAACACATTTGGGGCATCTATTTTTCGTATTTAAGGCGCATTCGCATTTTCTCGTTAATGCGTGCACGCATGCTTATTTAAACTCGAGTAAACATAGCCTCCACTGCCCGTAATAAGATAGGAAACATACTCGTATTATTCGCCAGGATAATTTTTTCCATTAACAAAAATTGAATTTGCGCCTTGCTTATGTCCTGCCCCTTCGAAAAAATACTGCGTTATTACATATTCACAGAATTGTAACGGAATAACCGCCAAGTTTTAAAAAAACGCTGAAATTAATTCTGTCGAAATTATATGTAGTTGGGATTCACATTTATATTTCATTGGTATTCAATAACTGACCGGGCGGTAAAACTGCTGTTAAAAATGATACTTGGACAGTTGGTAATAACATTTGTGGATTCATAGTTACATACTAATGTAACCGTTTAACTTTGACAGTATAGTTTTTACATGACAAAAAACCTAAAAATTACTCTTTTTTCAGGGTAGGTAACTGAAAGAAAACGATGTATCTTCGTAGTTATTTAATACCTTTATCTCGAGCAGATTCTTAACTCTAACTTTTAATTGGAATTTTATGTTTCCATAATTTAATATTTTTCCAAGCTTGGTTTTAAAATTAGGTTTTATTAGAAAAAATATTGGCCTAAGATTTTGTACATTAAAGCACCAACAAAACTCATTCATTTTTCTCTAGCTTTTCTATTCTTTTTTCAGCTTAATACCCATTATTTTTGCTAAACTTTGGGTTAAATACATTAAACTGTCTTCCACGATTTCGCATTATAAGGCTATCTTAGTGCGTTTCATACGTTTGATTACGTTTCATACGCTTGATTTCGTGCTTTTCCTTCTCTTGAATCGTTCATATACAAGGTAGTGTAAACGTTGCAATCAAGGTAGTTAAAGTTAAAAAAAAACGGAATCTTAGATAGACATGAGTGAAAATTTCATATTTTGAGTTATTTATTTAAATGAGGTATTTCATGCGTCTTTAATTATGATTTTCGTCCATATGAGCTCTTTTTTAGAATATCATGTCCATTTGTCCACTTAATGGTAAATGAAACAAGGGATGAATCGCCAAACTTTTATTAAACGACCTAAATAATTTCTTAGATGGTTTTCGTACAGGATGTGTATGATTTGAAACTCCTAAAGCCGAAGTTGAACTAATCAACCCAAGATTAGTTTTTTACGTGAGGAATGGTCCCGCCCGGCAGTAAGTCCAACCGTATGTGAAATTCATATTCAGGGTGCGGGAGCTAATTCTTTCCCCAAGCAGCAAGATTTTTGGAAAGCCCTGATTGTCAGAGAAGAACAAATTTAGGTTTTAGATATGGGCGCTTTAGAAATCACTCTGTGATGACCTAGGTCCTCTGATCAGTTGCCATATACTGGACCTGTATACACTGTAGCGTCTTTCAAAAGTATTTTTTTGTGTCGTAAAAGAATAGTTAGTATTTTTTCGATGAACTTTCACTACAATTTATCGAAGAAGTGGGCTTCTCCATTTTATAATCAGCCTTACTTGTGATAATCATAGAACAAGGTTTGGTCCTAAACAATGTTATGAGTTAACATCGTCAACTTTTCTCCGTCTTTCTGATCAATTTCTCATCCTGTCTACTTGTTCATAATTTTCATAGCTATAGGAATTACAATAGATAGGCGTGAAAATTTGTTTTTAATACCGGAATAACTCATTGCGGCCCATGAAAACACTGGAAAATATGTCATTTCACACTCGTAGAATGGCGCAAGAATTGTTTATGGTATTGGTGAAGAGTTTTTTTCCTGCTAAAATGTGCCAGTACAGTTGAACTTCTTTAGATGAGTTCGACAGATGCACAGAAAATATTTTTAGCCATTCAATAACTAATAGATTACATTTTTATTGCTGAAATTATCTAAATGCAATTTCAATGTATCTAGAGTAAAATTATGCATGAAATACAATAACACGTTTTTTTTTCAAGTATTATGGTGTAATATGTTTGCAAAAATGGGGTCATCTATGAAAGTGTATTCATCATCTTTATTTTTTCAGCGATAGTCCGAAAATAGTACTTCAACCTTTGCATCAGACTTTGAACATTGAATTAAATATTTGACAATTACATACATCCAAGCCCTAGGTGGAGGAAAACGGGAATCGAACCCGCGACGTCTGGGTTGGCGGACGAGAGCGTTACTCCGCCGCCACCGGGGTTTCTGGTTAACTATGAGACTCTTAATGTTCTCAACTTCAAGCTAGCTTAACTTTCCACCTCCAGTCGTTCCGCGGGTGTATATTTCAATTCTTTGCATGTAAATTTGGAATTCAATGCGAACGGAGTATGGAGGATGTTTTGCAAATAAAGGCTTCAATTGGCATTACATCAACCTACATTGATTTCTCTCTTCTAGAAAGAATTGAGCGCTTCCTTTTAAACTTTCTGCGAAATTTATTGAGATAAGGCTAAATTTGGACTCCTTGGATCCCTGAAGTCTCAAATTCTCCATGGGCAAGACCTGTGTTAATTGATTCCCTAGTTTAAGGAATAAACTTACCGCAGATGTATCTCAGATGCGAACAAACTGTTTTTAAAAGAACTGCTGGTGCAAACATCATTAGCGTCGAAGAGTGGGCGCCTTTGACATGCATCTCCAAACAGAAGGCTCGCGGGAAATTTCATCAGAAAATTACCATAAAATTTTTTTAATTGTAGAGCGACGCATCGTTTGAAATATGGAAAATTCCAGTCATACATAGGGAAAAATAAAGCAAGGTGAAAGTGATTGGGGCACTGTACGTTGAAATGAATTCCATCTCGGCCGTCGTAACAAGGGAGGAGAGCAGGGCGTGGTGCCTGTACGGTGCGGGGAGGGGGGGAGGTGATAAAAATTGAATCAAAAAATGAAATTTCTTCATAACGTGACGGTCTGAAATGAATCAAAATAACATATGATTGAAAGGGAAAACTTCATTTCGCTTTTTAAATTTGTTTTGTTTTTGATTCATTTGAGTCACGCGACATTTTTCAGTCCCTATTCCCCGTACCAAATATAATGCCTCTTTTCATGTGTGCCAGGTATTGCACCGCGGAGTCTCCCACTGCGGAGCATGTGACGGCTCCCCTCCCTGCCATACAACCCTTAGTGCCCCTATTCAACCCCACTATTCCGTCACCTCTCCACTCATTCTCCATCCCCACTCCTCCCTTATTTTGTTTTGATGCAGCCAGTGCCGACGAATCGATTGCTTATTTTTTTTTAATTTTTCAACGCTAATGGTTGAGTACACCCCACCACCATTCTCCACTTCTCCCCTTGCCCTCCCATCACGCTCCCCAACCCATTCGCAATCTCACCTTTCCTTATCATTAAAAACTACAGCGACTTCAGAATGCTGGAAAATATGGAAATATGGAATTCTGAAATTTGCGAGCACGTCCGCCCATATTTTAAGGAGTTTACATGGTTAAACGAATACAGTTGGGAGTATAATTGCAGTAGTATCGATTCAAAATGGACATTTACTCAGTTTCCCCACACATTCGCATTTAAAAAGCAGTTTTGTATCGTAATCCGTTGGCATACATATTTTATAAAAATGAAACTACCACGTGTACATTATGATTGGGAGATACTTGTAAAAGGGAAACGAAATTTATATATTTAGCAGATATATGAGTAGTACACATTTCTGCAATAGTATGAAGTGCTCGCATCATATTAGAGAAGCATAAGTGGTAATTCTCCGTATTATACATATTCGCTATGGTTTTACTCTGCAGGCATTCAGTGGTAACGCCTTGTATCCGGGGAAAATAAAAACAGTGGAAACGGATGAGATAAATATTTAGTCAACTCTAATCCAGGCCTCTGAATCTCTTCACTGAAGAAAAAAGTAAGAGCTAACATAAAAATCGACTTTAGCATTGCAACGTTCATCTTTCCCAAAAAAAAGAATCTCTGGTGATTTAGACTAGGATGCAATGTTGGACACATAGATGTAAAATATTGCGGAATAACCAAATGTGAATTCTTATCGCTACATGAATTAAACGCGTTGGCGTGACATTAAAATGCTTCTAAAAAGTTCTAATTCACATAATTCTAATGCATGATATATACCAATTTTTCAATTAAAATTGATATTGTGTGCTCTGCTTATCCGTATAATTATTTTACCAGTAAAAAAGGTACGGTAGTACTTGAATAGTTAAAGAAAAATAAAAATTCATATCTCGATGAACTTATGAAATCATTTTAAAATCATCAGTTCCTTGGTTCGATCTCGTATGGTGTCCTCAAAGGAGACGATTTACTACGCGTTTCAGCTAATAATGACATTTTGTCTTGATTTTTAATTCGGAAATTTTCTGAAAATTGCCGGCGACATGGTTGTCTGCGACCGATCCAAAAAAATCCTTTTGTCATGAAAAAATGCGGATGTTTACTGACGGGGAGCCATTTTTGCTCCCACCCCGTGCAATAAATATTTATAATTCTAATTATGCATTCTTCTTCCCGAGCGTACGTATAACAGGAGGTCCTCCAGCCTCCTCCCCCGTCCCATTCCTCATTCCCTCCTCCCTCTCCATTAGCTCGCCTTGCCCACCCGTTTATTAAGTGCACCGAAAAAAAAGGTCACCGAAAATAAAAAGTGGGCTTCGATCGCAAATAACTTTCCCCGAACGAATTTCGGAGTTTTAATATCAGCGCCAGAGTGGGAGGGAGGGAGAGATTGGCTACGGATTCTGCACGTTTCCGCCGTCTCTCCTCGTTTGCCTCCCCACGCCCGTCCACCCCGACACCCTTCACTCCCTCCTCGCCGCGGTGTACCCTCCTCCCGACGGGCTGCACGTACCTCTTCATCCCCATACCAACCCCCTCAGTTTCCCGTTGAACCCCGTGGCGGAATGCTTCAATCCCCGGGTTCCATATCGCTCGACCTGGAAATCGGTGAATGAGTGCAGGAGAGAGTTGGTGTAAGGGATCCCGCCCCTCCCTTTCCAATGGTGCTGGGGTGCACCGGAATCCTCCATTAAGAGGGGGAGGGGGAGGTAAGAATATGTTGCGCTAGGTCCTCTGTTCTATCTGTCATTTGTAATCACCCAGCTGTAGGTGCGGGCATAAATATTAAAAATATTAGTTAAAATGTATACGCAGGCCTACCTTAAATAAATCAGTCCTCATCATTCATAGATGGCTGGTTGGTTATTTCTGGAACAAAAGTAGTGACGCTCATTCGCAATAGTTTAGCTCATTATCGTCCTGTACGGTATGAATACATTTGGCAGTAGTAGTAGTAATTAATAAGGGATGCGATCGACAGCTAAGGTAATATGCGCCGTTTGGGATAGCCGAGTAATTTGGTCGAGATAGGTTATTCAGAGCATGGGAGGAGGGTGAAAAGAAACCCAGCTTCGGCATTAGCTCATTCTTCACAAAATACTCCAAGTGGTGCAAAATTTATCTTCCCAAGCAACGAACGGTGTCCTCCACAGGAAAAAATTCCCACATTGCACCCAGGTTCGAATCCGGAAGCCTCTGGAAAATTATGTCTACTGTCAAGATTTGGATCCAGTGTGCACAGACTTACCAGCCTTAAGGGTTGGGAGTCAGTACACACTGGATCCAAATCTTGACAGTAGACATAATTTATTCTATTTTTTCAGGCTTCACTTCTTGGAAGTATTTAATATCCATACTAAATAGAAAGACTTGTACTTTTCCATAGATTTTATTATATGGTACAACGCGTTTCACCGACTTCCGACATCATCAGGTACAAATTTGCTAAACAGACAGAGCAAGTCGGTGAAACGCATTGTGCCATATAATAAAATCTGTGGAAAAGTACAAGTCTTTCTATTTAGTAGACATAATTATCCAAATCAAGTGGATTCCCAAAGACAGTACACAAGCAACCACGCTAACCCGATCCCCTGTAAAAATATCAAACCTTAGTTTTAGGAGAACATTATTTTTTCGAAATTTGATTAAAAAAATAGTCAATTCTTCCGCGTAATGAAGCCTGGCTCCGATTCTCCTCGAAGCTTACAAGTTGTACTGGGAAAATATTTAGAATTGCGCTGAAGTGACCTATTAATTAACCTAATTACTGCGTAATCTGGTGAATTCAGAATTCTCGAAAGTATTACTCTCATTGAATGAAGAACACAATGTATTTTTCCACTGCCCTCAGAACAGTGGAAAAATACAATGTGTTCTTCATTTAATGAGCATAAACTTTCACAAAGTTGAGCCTGAAACAATTAAATACAGTATTACGCTATTCACAACAGCACACCACTGACCATTATATATATATATATATATATATATATATATATATATATATATATATATATATATATAAAAAGAATGTTAGCAGTCTACATCTGAATGCATCATACAGAACTACCTTCTAGAATATTGTATCTTAGTAAGGGCATGGTGAATGGGAAAAATGAGTTGGTTATAACTGCAGTCATGGGGTCATTTCCGTGGGAAAAGGTCTTTTAAAAAGTCTGTATTTGTAATGTATATTTTTTTCTTCTTGTATTTTTTAAAGGTTCTTTCAAATGACCCTTCCACGAATTATAGTCGGAAGTATCGATCATCAAAACTGTCGGTTACGGTTCCTAATTGTATATTCCTGTACTTGCTTGGAAAAATAAGAGAGAATCGTAGGGATTAAATGGGCTTTGGATAACTGTGAATTTTGAAACTTAAAAAAATAATTTCAATATTCATGTATGTACTGCAAGGCACCCAGAAGCGTATGCCTTCGGCCTAGACATCGAAAATTTTGAATGGGATGTAGAAAGGGGAGCTTGAAGTTGATAATTCCCAGTGTTGTTGGGGTAATGGCTCACAGTGTATTGGAGCCGCAACAGGTCGGGTGTGTGGACACACACTCTAATACCAAAACTGTAATTCTATGGGCTCTGGGGAACCAGAACGCACGATGGATCCTCCTGCCATATTTCGCGACTTTTACTTGCTCTAGGGAATAGTGTCAATTGAGCTTCCACGTACGAAACCGAATTTCCAAACTACGGATTATGAAGGTTGTAATTCAATCTGAAAACGAATTTAATGATTCTTATTATACTTAGGATTTTAGTACAGAGCGTATCACTTTATGGATGTGAGTCCTTGTCTTGTGGTATTTGATAAGATGATGAGAGGTAAGAAGATAAGCGCAAATTGGAGACTCTTACGAAATGGGTTTATCAGGAAATAGGGAAAATAAATTGAAAAAAGATGAAAGCAAACGCTAAGGTTTTTAATAGTTTAGGCGAGAAGAGGATGTTACTGGGAGAAATCCGAACAAGGTAGAGAAGGTGAATGCAGGTGATATTGAAATGTAACGGTAAATTGGAGACTATGATACAAGGGAAAACGTTCGGAAAGTGTGTTAGAATAGAGGAAGCTTTTTAGACAGTATGAAGATAGGCCAAAGTTACGATGAATTGAAGAAAGAAATAATTAAGTACTAAGGAAGAGGCAGTTCTCTGGATATTTCGAAGTAAACAGTAATTAGGGACCGCCCAAAACCTACCCTTCAATTGGTAGGTTACCATCAGTGAATGATGCATATATAACCACCGTACGTATATCTGGCATTAATGTCATTTTAATTAAGATACCGGCAGTAACAGCGAAGGGAGTAGACTCAAGCTGCAATATCCTTTAGTTAGACGATATTTGTAATTCTAAAACTTTTTTGTACGAAAGAAAAAAAGGAAAGGAAGCAATATAGTCTTTAGAAGCTTTCTCCATTTTTAATTGAATGCATGATAACCTAGGGGATAGAATACTTTTTGTTTGAAAAGTAATAGTTTTAAGGGAGACTACAGACAGCTAAGGTCATTCGCGCCATTAAGGATGGATGGGAAAGGAAGGATGGAGACAAACCCGGCATTAGCCACTTTGTGTTTGTGCAACCATATTTCAAATACGATACGGTTTTCTTGTGAATAAAATTCGTGGGGATTGATTGAATTGGTTTCGTTGCAATAACGTTAGATATTCAGTTGGATATTGGTCCTGCCAAAAATAGAGCACGGAATAAATATATTTTCTTAAATAATTAAATAAGTTCAAGTGGTCATTTTGATTTGCTTTGATTCTATTTCCTCCTTCTGTAATTCTATTTGTTATAACTTTGTCCTGACTTCGATCTAGTTTATATTGTAAAATATGTTCTAATGATCTGGGAGCCACTCTGCCGATGCCTTCCTTCGATTGTGGTGTTGCAGCCCATTACATATAACAGAAACCAACTCAAATGGTGGATCCATTGGTAAAAGTAGAGCCAATGATGTAATAGGTCCTTCAGCATAGTAAATATATTCCTAAAAAGGAGCCAGTCACTTTCTCGACTCAAACCACCTTCTTATGAAAACAAAATGAAAATACTGGCAGATCGTTATTTTTGGAGGTGAAATTTCTATTTCCATTCTATGAGTTATGATCTAATCAATATTAAATGTGCTATGAAATTGCTATGATTAAAATACAATTAACCTGTATACAATTAACATGCCAGTCACATTTTCATATCACAATGCATAGTTCACGATTCCTTTGACTCCTGACTAAAATTTAAATTTTGACGATAAGCAAGGACTGAAATTTAATCGTTAGTAATGTTCTAAAACGTACCTAAAGTAATAGTTTACCGCTCCTAATTAATGTATTCCTTTCATCTATCTCTGTGTAATTTTAAAAATGTGAAGGAATCCTTTAAAAAAATTTAAATTTGAAACATATGTTTCAAAATTTTCTAATTTTTAAATGAAAGTAATTAGTTTATTTAGTGTTATAACAAATACAGCGAATTAATACACTTTCCCGAGATCCGATATTATTCACGTTACATTGTTTCTTTATTATCCAGACTTTGCAGCTTCCATCTTTAAAATTTCTAGCTGTTTTATACCTCCACCAGGTACAACAATATTGTGGATAGTAATAGATGAAATTATCATGATTTTCATAAGAAGTATGCATAGGCATCCTTGCTTTGGACAAATTCGTTCACTTTTGGTCATAATATGATATTAATTATACACCATTCGGTTCCTTTGATTGTGAATACCAAATATTGCGCGATACCGTGATATAATTAAAACTGTAGCAAAAACGCACCATGTTTACGCGTCTCGCATGCTCAAGCCGCCAAATCTAACAAGCTTATAACAGAATATACAACGAGCATAGGTATGCAACGATGTAATTATCTTTTAATAAAACCTTCAATTTAACGAATAAATTAAATACAAGATGATTTACATGCCAAATCCATTTGGAGTATGCAAGAAGTCACGTCATTTATTTCCATATTTTACAACTATTGTCCTTACTAGCAACTTAGGAATCACTCAGCGTATAAGTTGCCTCGCGCGTGAAATATTAAACGGTGGGAAATGAAATTAGTGAAAATTAGTGACTTTTTTCACCATAACATTCAGGATTTCGAATGCGTTTTAGAAATATTTATGAATTGATTTTATTTGTTATGTTGTTTCCCGTGGTCAATCGAAACTCAATCAGATTCATACGGAGATTCATGTAATGCTTTCATGGTGATTGAGAGTAATTTCTCCACTCCAAAGATTGGTGCGTCACCCCCTTCTCTCTCCGCTCCCTTTCGTGGGTCATGTAATCGGGCAAGTTGGCCGAGAGTGAAGCTTGAATGTGTTTTTAATAAAAGCTCGCATGTAGAGGTTGTTAAACGTCACCTAATTTCGTAATATGTGAACTACTTAATTCAAAATGAATAAAACAATATTATTACCGCTAGGCAAGAGTCACAATATTTGACTGCCTTTAATACTAGCAGTTTGCCCTTCGTAGTCCACGTAGTATTGTTGCATACCTTAGGGTGCATCGTACGATATTATGTGGGCCAGGTTTTGAAACGTGTCCTTACCAAATTTGCCCTTGGCCGCTGTAATACGGACCCCACGTCTGAGCCTTATGGAAACATTGTTGGGATGAAAATTGATTAGAAGAGCAGTGTAAGTGGAATTCCAAGTGTGTTACACGGCAAGGACATAATGTGAGAAATATAAATGCATGTAATTACGGAGGAGGAAGATACCAATTGAAACAAGGGCAAAGCGGAGAACTATAGTTTAATCTTATCTTAAAATTGCTCATGATCCAAATCAATTTTGGTACACACCCTGTCATCGGATTTAATTAACTGATTAATATCGGTTGATTAAAATTAATTTTTTTCCTCAGATATATAATTAGATTTTTAACCTTTCTATATCCCGGATATTCGAAGGAAACAGAGAAAGGAGGACGACTTGGTTGGAGGCGGGAAATGAGGCACGGAAGGTAGGCGAACACATACACAACGCATGTGTGTCGCATGCATTCCCGTCATCTTCGGCATGCGTTCTACTTCACGCGCTTATTTCGCCGTCGTTGGGGAGGAAGCAGTGGATTTATGCCGAGAAAAAGTCATTCCCTCTTGAAGCAAACCGGAATGACTCACAAGAAAATGAATGACTTGCTATAAAGCCAAGCTATTTTGCATAAATGCAACGAGTCATCAGAAAGGGGCCGCGTGGGTTGTAAGTGTCTAAAGAATTCATCGAGTGGGTGAATTTCATGGGGTAGGAAGTGAAGGTTGCGAGTTCATGGAAGGAAAAATAGTAATAAAGTCTGAGACGTTAAATACAGAAACTTACGCCATCTATACGGTACCTATTCTCAATACTTTCCGACCCAGAAATTCAGACCCTCCTGGACTATTCTATGACACGCAGTCCTCCTTAACGTCGGAATGAAAACGCGGCACTAATTTTCCTGGGAGATGCTTAAGTGGGTCTATGAATATTCAGGTTTTGTCGGTATCAGCCACTTATTTAATGTTGACGCCCTCAGTATGATGGCACAATGAATCGGAAAGAAACATATGCAAGTACTCCATTTGTATCAATACTGACTGCAGTAGAATGGGTCTTTGGGGAAAATTTAAATGCTCCTTAACGAATATACCTACAACGTAGAGCTTGATATTACTTGTTAAATGTAATGAATGGGCAACTTATTTTCAGATAGATCAAATTAATACGGAAATCAACCGTCTAAGGCTGCCCCGTGGTCTCATAGAACGTCCCTTTAAGCGAAAGTTTTTGCTAGGGTAGAGGTCGACATACAGTAAGAATACCAACCTTCCTTGATGCCTTCGGTAGGCTGTACGCCTGTCTAAGGGGCGATGCATTGTATCTACGAAATTTACCCATTTAAGGCTAAACGGAAAAATCCTAAATTTAAACACTTTATGGAACTGCTTTTAGGTTTTAATTCCACCTAGCTTTTAATTTTTCTCGGCTACCTTATCAAGAGTTAATTTTCCTTGGAGGCTTCATTTATAATCCTTCTGGAAATATCTCTATAGGTTCAAAATCGCCATTTGGTAGCATACGGTTCTAAACTACATCATCGTACTGACTGCGTTGCTATATTCCTGGTTATTAAGGATGGAAAAAATTATTTTATTTTCGGGGTGGCTTCAAAATCTTTCTTTTGAGATTCACATTCCCAAAGTTTCACTAAATTTATGAAACATACACACACATACATACATGTGTGTGTATATATAAATACATACATATATATATATATATATATATATATATATATATATATATATATATATATATATATATATATATATATGCACGCACACGGGACTTGAACCACTTACTGAATGAATATTTGTTCGCCAAAAGGGGGTTTTTCGTGTTTGAATGTGTGTATATCAACAGCAGCGACTTTTATAATCTTCTTACTCAAGCCCAATGTTTGAATAAAATTAGCGTCCGTCATATTATTGTGTCAAATATACAAATAATAAACGAACCTAAAACATGTTGAAAAAAAACTGGTTCATTAGGTGCTTTTCTTTTGCTTCCTTTACCAGTCATTAGGACTACAGTATCTTTTTTCAATTATCACCACTTCAATGCCTGAGCACGGATTGATTATATCAACTCAATTAAAATACTTTTTTATTGCTGCTCTCTCAATCATCCTTGTACTATATTCTCGATCTAAGAGCAATAAGTAGTTTTACCGGTTTTATGCGGGAAATAAAAAAAATATTTGAGTACTTTCAGTGGCAGAATGTTTTTTCTAAAAACCTAAATTGAAAGAAAGAGCGACAAGTAGATGCAATGGATAGTTTATAGGGCGCAAGTGTTTGAAGATAATGACACGAGAAACTATTTTATGATAATTTTAGGTAGTCTACTGCTTTAAGGAAAATTTTGTATGAGCTTGGGCTGATCATAGCTACATTCCTTACCCTCGCCTGGCAAGACACTCAGACACCATACACAAATATATGCCCTTCTTCAATTCCGTAAGCATCCGTCCTCCCTTCAATCCGTCGAACATGCATACCCTTGTGCTCACACTGTCTTACCTGCCTATCTCCCTTCCCTTATCACTTAAACATTCCATCTTCAATCGAAATCATCTACACCCAACTAATATGTCTCATTTCTTACTTTTTGCCTCCCTCCTTCTATCCAAAATGACTTTTCTCTCATACTCTCATACCCCCATATCTCCTTCGTAACATTTTTCCTTCATTCAAAATATTTCTGAATCAATCCAAACGCTGCTCATCCTCTTTTCATGATTCTTTTGAATTTCGCCTAACCACACTCCCACCTCCCTTGCAATGCCTTATATTTAATAGTTTGTTTTCCATCACGTCAATTTTACTTTTTCCATCCTTTTCTACACCCACATATTGTTAACCTCCAATCTACGCCTATTTTCTTGCCCCAAATCAAAGTCTTCCTTAAATTTAGTTCTAACGCTATGACTCATCGTATCTATCATTAACTTTGTCCTCCATGTGAAAGCTTTTTTCCTAACACAAAACTTCTTCTGATGCCCCTTCTACTTTGACTATGTTGGTTCAAAACACGTCCATCTTCCAAAATGATCTGTTTCACCTTCTCTAGTTCCTGAACTCTGTTAATAATTTTTTAAATTGGCCTTCTTCATTCTTTGAATCCCCATAACCTTTGTTTTGCTTACATTGATTCTCATATCATATCTATCACACTGATTTTTTCAGCAATCATTATAAACCTCTGGCTGCTGGCTAACTGAAGCTTGAACATCTGCAAACCCAACTGATTGTATGGATTCTCCTCCGAATTTTATTCCTATCTCTAAATGTTCCCATGAATCCACTGATATTTCCTCCACTTGTACAGAATTGAAACCTCCACTTTCCTCCGATTATTGAATGTAACGGTTTATAATGGAATGCCAGTCTTTATCCTCCTTCTAACACTGGTCATCCTGACTCTCCATTCGCACACCCTATTGAGCATCCTGAGATACGTATAGGTTGTGAATAAGTCGCCTATCCCTACCTACTTCTCCTATTTTCTGTAATATATTGAGTAATTCACCTTATTTATTCTATCAAAAACCTCGAAATTTACGCAACAAACAATACATCCTGGTTGGTTCCTATTTTTTCTCTATTATTGACCTCATTACTGCTATGACCTCAAGAAAGGATTCAATAAATTTCATGAAAACGTTTCACAGGAAATAACAGACAGAAACACGTATGAGTCTTAAGTATTTTTCTGCACAGTATGTTAATATGAGATCCTTCAAAATGCCATGGCAATCATTCAGTAGGGAACTCAGAAAATCATATTCAGTATACACCCTGGAACTGTGTGATTTGAATACGGGTATTATGAAAAAGTTTACGTAGCCTCTGAGTCTGAAGCGTCCTGAAATCCATGAGAACCCAAAGATCAAGTATGTCAAAATATCTGTCTGCCTTAATTGAATATTTATGCATTAAATATGATACCACGTGTCTTATGAAATTTCCTAAATAACAATCGAATGACTCCACCCCATTGATACATAAGTTAAATAAAAAACCTTGTGATTCTGCAAAATTTCAATGCCAAAGTGTTTTGCGGTGAACGAATGGTGATTATCGCCATAGCCATTCAAATAATTGGAGAATCGTGATTCGTAGCGTCATTCCAATGATTTTCCAGAAATATTCCCCATGGTTGATGATTTCACCATAGGGCGAGCGGTACAATCTCCTGAGATGTCATTCCTGCGTTCGTCTGCGTAGCCATGAAAGGAAAAATGTTTACCATTATCCATCCGCATACACCTCTCATTACGATGGCGAGCATAAGAAAAGAGCTGCTGACGTCATCATACGTCACTGCCAACTCACGGGGCGACCGAGATGATCAAACGCCTTTCGAGCTCTCCTTTTTTTTCATGCTAAGACTCCACTAACACGAAAGGAAACGACCAGGGATCACCGCACAGGTGCAAAAAGCTCGACGTTGTCGTGCCATCGCGCCCCACATTCGTCACGCTGCCCTTCCCGTGGCGCGACGGGAGGCAGAGCACGCGAGCTCCGGCCGTGTCGCCATGGAGAAATAATTCAAACAAGCGCGCCCCGCTCCTCACCGTACTCCCCGTCGGACTACAGCCTATGATTCATCGAGTTTTCCACACAGGAGTTTCTAGAAATTTCTCCAATGAGGAAGAAAAGTGGGGGATAAGTGCGGGACAAATTATCCGAACCGCTACGTGAATATTAGAACTGGGAATAAAATTTTTCCAAATATCCCACACTATTTCCTACACTGATGCCATGAAAACTATATCGCAGAATGATTAGGCTTAAATTACGACCATTCTTGTGATTAAGTATTATCACGTTAGAGATTAGCACGTTTAGAGAAATTTAAGTAATAGAGCGCCACGTTCCGTTAAAATGCTTACATGTGCTGCCATTTATGCTTCATGCAGAAACCTACGCAAAAATAAATGGATGCGTTTATATCACGAAAATATAGGTGAATTTAGCGATTTTCTTATTCACTAAAACTATTTCCTTGCACTATTTTTTAAGGTATTATTTTAGCATAATGAATATTTGTTGTGCGCGGTTTAAATCTCGTTAAATTGCACTCGTTGAGAGGCTGTGTTCCATTCCAAAGTTGGAGAGGCATACTGACTTCTTATGCTTCCGGGTATTTCAAGTTGAGTACTATTCGTTCGCGAACATTCGTTATGGTCACCGTAGAAAACGGAAATATCACGAAGGACGAGTCTCAGGCGCTATTTATGCTGTTTGAGTTCGCCTCTGTAAAATTGTGGAGCAGGTGTTAGCCCAAGGTGTTCCCCGCACAAGGCCGCATCTGCAGTTTGGCAAGTAGGTGGATGAGAATTTTTTTCTGACATGCTTCACCCGTTCTCTCGCTCGTTTCCCCTTCTACCAAGGACCAAGAGAAAGCCCGGCAAAATGTCTGTTTGGTTAAAGGTGGTGAGATGGTTTCCATCTTTTACGCTCTGCGAATCATGTCACTGATTGAACTGGTTGGAAGGCAGCGGTGCGTTCAACTTTTCCAAGAATGTTGAACGGCATTATGCTGCACCTGCTTTCTCGCTATTTGACGGAACCTCTGCCACTAATGCTGGTATTTCTTTAATTCTATGGCTAATTATGTTGCAGTTAGTATGGAATAATTCGCCAACGCTGTCGTTTTTTTTAGCATTTTGTGGAGTAGTTAAGTTAATTTGAACAGTGGAGGATTAAGACAGCAACGTAATGACTGTGATGACATCTTTGAGTGTGAGACCATTATGGTCATATGTTAGAAATTTTTTTTAGATATTTCGGATAAAAATTGCCACAATAGTAAAAAAATAATTAAGTTTTCCCATTAGGTATTTACAAAAAACTAACATTTTTTGTCGTGATACTTGGAGAAAAGTTGTGCACAAAATTTTAATTAGTTAGATATTGAAATGGAATGTTGCTTCGTATGCATAATAATTTTGGTCTTTTACGAAGCAGTATGAGTGCATAGAGCCAAGCCATGTGCGACTTGAAAAGATAGTCTTGGAACAGGATGGTAAGCGTAGATGGAGACTTTTGAAATGTTGGTGTGAAGAAGGATGAAGAAGGTTAAGTGGACAAAAAGAAAAACAAATGACGAAGTGGGAATAGTGGGGGAGGAGAGGGAATTGCTGGCAAAAATCCAAAGTAGACAGAAGAAATGGATGCAAAGTAAATTGATTGACAGTGAGGAATGAAGGGAGAAAGGAAGTATACGGAGATGAAGATGGGCTTGTAGAAAGAGAAAAGCAGGAGATTACGGACGACACAGCGGGACCCCAAAACTATGCGGAGCTGGTGGAAGAAATTATTGAACAAAATAGGAGCAGATTGGAGGGATAGACGACTTATCCAAAACCTGCACATGCCTCAGTCTGCTCAGGCACGTGTGGTGGATGTAAATTCGGGATGGGTAGTGTTACGGAGAGTTAAGACGGGCGTTCATTACTATCATTGCTTTTCAACGTATAGGTATACCTAGAAGAAACTGAGGCTTTTGAGAAAAAGGAGACTCAATTGAATGTTAATATCGGAGGGAAAGATACAGAGCATGTGGAGCAGTTTAACTTTTGGTGGAGTTTTGGACCAAGATGGTCAAAGTAGTAAGGACGCTCTCCAAAAAAGAAGAATTACGTTAAACGAGTAAGCTTTTGCAAAGAGGAGGGTATTGCTCTCAGGAATATTGAATATGAATGTTAAGAAAATACTCACTAAAGCCTTTGATATGGTGCGTGATCTCGCACAGAGCGGAAACATGGTCATTGAATATAAGTGGAATACGTTGATTGGAGGCTTTTAAGATGTGGGGGTGACGGATGGAAAATGTAAAATGGACGGGAAGTAAATCGGTCGAAGGACTAGCCATGGTGGAGGAGGAGAGAGGATTGTTGGGAGGAATCCAAAGGGGGTAGGGAAGAGGTGTGTAGAGCAGTTTGATTGACGATTTTCTCTTGAAGGCTTAAATAGAGGGGAGAATGCTGGGCAATTGAACAACGGCTAAGAAAAGGATTGGCCTATTAGACGGGAATAGAGGTGGAAATCATGCGGTATTGAACAATTTATTGTTGTGCCGGGTGACCAGCTGTGTTATGATCGGCGGTGCTAAGTAGTGTGTCAGTGTTTCGCCGTTTTTTAATAAGTGTATCGTTTGAGAACGATATTGTATTAGACTCTAACTCAGCACTCCTATATTTCTTTGCTTAACAAATAAGACAGCCTAAATATACATACTACAATAAACCCTTTAATTCCTCAAAAATTTCTTATTCCTTTCATTTCGTCCAACATTCCAGCCCTTTTTCTATATCTTCCCTACTTGCTTAGCGTTCTCTCCTCAATCACAATCTTCAGCATCCTCCAAAGAAACTGCGGGAGATGCCGCAGCAGTAACTTTTAACGGAGTCATCCGCTAATGTGAATTTCAATGCAACAATTTCAGAGTGTAAAAATTAACTCAGTCAAGGCGAATGATTTTTACACTCTGAAATTGTTGCTTCAGCATCCTATTAAAATTCTCTTCATCCACTTTTCGTGCATAATTTGTACTTGTATTAGCAATCCTCTCTCCTCCTCCACAACTCCTAGTACTTTTTCGTCAATTTTCTTTTCTCTCCATTTTACAATTTACACACTCCACACCTTTAAATTCTAAATCTGCGCTGATGTTAAATTTTATACTATTAAGCGATGATACAATCGTAGCGATGAATATGAGATCCAGCGTCATTTGCTCTAAGGATTCAACCGTAACTGGGGATGTGATTTGCTCCACGAAATGCAAAGTTAAATTTGTGAATATAATTACAACCTTCTGGGTTTTATACAGCCTAATGCTTGCGTGTTCGAATCCATTCTGAACCATATATTTGATTGTCTTTATGAATATCCCTCATTAATACGACTATTCTCTGAATGTATTTATGATGAAATATAGTTTCAATCTTTTCAGACCCCTGATTTTTAACTATAACCATATATGGTAGAAAACTAATGGGTAATGGATTGGGCCCGGAAGAGTTAACAGTGGCGTAGTACATATGTGGGTGGTAATCCAACCGAATAGTTAGATAGTAATCTAATTCCCGTGTCATTTCTAGCTGAATGTTCATAGGTGTTATTAATGGCACGATGATTATACAGGGGTAAGTCCTCTTAGTTACTGCATATGGCTGAGGGAGAGGAAATAATATTACTAATACTACATGAGGTAGAAGAAGAGGAGTTAATGCGCCTAATCACAAGTTTCAGCTTTTTACAGCGAGTGTCTGTGAGAAGAATGAGGTACATGTTATCAATTGAAATCATATTTTTTTTTACTGATATAAACTTTAGCCTCATTATTCCAGCATCTTGGCTTTAAATATTAAGGATTGTGACGAGAAAATGGGGAATTAAATTAGCCTTTACTGTTGTCTGTTGTCGATTATGAGTGCCAAAGAGCCTACCCTATTAGAGAAAGATACAGGCATATTCCAATGTGTAGGAAGCACAAGTGCCCTCTCTAAGGATCCAGATCATCAAAAATATGTTCCATTTCTGACTGTCAAACAGTAGGCAGTAGAGGCCGGTACAGAACACCCACTAAATCACTCAAATTCTCTTTCCCCTCATTTCGTTAAATACCTACAGACGGCTGTTTAAGAAAGCTTCAAACTTGCTTATGGTAAGTTGCTTTGAAGTCTATTAACTGAAGCCTCAAGAATGTGAAATTATTCACAATAACGTCCCAATTCCGGCTAAGTAAGGAGTACATACATAGTTATACTTCATGAAATAATGGCGCGTTGCGTTAAACAGACCCTTGCGGTATGAACTGAGGTCAATACATTTGAGCACTCTTGCGCTTATCAATTGCTTCCTTCTGAGGAAAGAGGCCTACAGTAGAGGGAGGGAATGTTAACTAATGAGATCTTTTGGATGAATTTGTTGCAGCTAAGAAGCGGGTAGTTTATTTGTGTGTAGGGTATATTAAGTGGTTATATATCTTGCTTATGCGTTAAAACTATACTTTAGCTTAATATTCTTCGAATGTTTGCTACGGCACGGGATAAGGTCAGGTTCAAAATATATAATCACAGCAATGGGTCTTAAAAGAAAACATTATTGTGTGTGGGGTCAGAGTATAGAGCGATGAGCCGAGTCCACAACATATGCTGAACATTTCTCAGATTGAAGCCAAATGCACAGAATTTTCTCTCACACTCTTCGAATTGGGGAATGATTGAAATACCAAATATTTATGTTAATTACACGAAGAGAGTGTGCAAAAGATCATAACTGTAGGACGTCCAAGACCAAAAATTGATTTCTGGTAAACAATATATAAACTTGGATTAAGGGCATTACTATTGAGGTCATTAATGATCACTCCTTTGCGTATCAAATTCGTTTCTTCGGTGTTTCCGACGAAACACCAAGCTCCTGGGCCTACGCATATCTGCATATATCTTTTAATTCTATTAGTTTGGAAAATGGTTAGATGTAAAATTTTGAAATGTAGGAATAATATTTAGCTTTAGAAGCTCCATTTCTCCCGAAAAGTGTTTGTTTATTACTGAGGCTGGATAGGTTTCTTCCGAACGGGCCTTTGCAGAAGAAATATACCGAGTTGCAAATATACGAATTAAATATTAGTAGCTCCAGTGGATAAGACGTAACGCGAAAGACAGATTAATTGCTATAGTGCCACTATAAGGTTAGAGCTATTAATATTTCATTCGCATATTTGCAACTGGGTCTATGTCTTCTACAAAGGCCCCTTACATGTGCATATATAGAAATGTATATATACATATACGTACTCATATATATTATTATATATGTGCATATGTGGTTTGCCAGAGCAAGAAAGGCTAAGTTAAACTTAATGTTAATGTTAAATACGAAGGCAAAAACTAGAGTAGGTGGGACAGTTATATTATTTCGGAAGATATTTGATCAAAACAGTCAAAGTAGTAACAACATAAAGAGATTTGCGGAAGGCAAACATGCTTTCACACGAATGAGGAAATTTATGACAGGGGCATTGTGCAAGGATGTTATGAAAGGGCTCGTCAAAACTTTGATATTGAGCGTAGTACCGTAGGGAAAGGAACCGTGGTCATTGAAGCAGGATGATAGGCATACATTGGAGGCTTTTGAAATGTGGGTGTGGAGGCGGATAAGGAAAGTGAAGTGGACAGAAAGGGAAACCAATGAGGAAGTCCTAAGCATGTCGGGGGGGGGGGGGAAGGGGATTGTTTGGAGAAATCATAAGGAGGCAAGAAAACGGAAGCAAAGCATATAGATCTGCAGTGGGATGCTGAAGACTGTGGTAGATTGGAGAATACACGTATTCGGCAAACGAGGAAAGGGCATGGATGAGTTAGGGATGTTGGGAGGAATGAAGAGAGGAAGGGAGCATACGGAAATAAAGAGGGACTTGTTGTAGAGTAAGATGAGTGGCTGTGTTTTTTAAGCGAAACAAGATGGTTGGTGATGGATGGTGGTTGTGTCAATTGAAAACACACCTTAATCGGTAGATTACCTATAATACTCGCTATATATACTACCTTGATCAAAATTTCCCGGAATTTATTCAGAAAATTAAAAATACAAGTTTATTCATCTAAATCTATATTGTCCCCTTCAAAGTAATCCCCATCGACTGCAACACACTTATGCCAGCGCTTGATCCAATCCTCGAAACATTTTTTATATTCGGTTTTCGGTATGTCCATCAGTGCTTCCTGCTATGTTTCCATTACTTCCTCTCGGCTGCTAAAACGCGTTCCCCGTAATGGTTTTTTAACTCGATTGAACAGAAAGAAGTCACAGGGAGCCAAATCAGGTGAATTCGGTGGCTGTTGGATGGTATTTGTTGCATTTTTCGTCAAAAAATTACGAATAATGATAGCACTGTGCGACGGTGCGTTATCATGGTGCAAAATCCACGAGTTTTCTGCCCACATTTCTGGTCTCTTTCGGCGAATTGCTTCACGCAAACGTCTCATAACGCCCAAATAATACTCTTTGTTTACTGTCTGGCCTTCTGGCAAAAATTCATGATGCACTACACCGTTGTAATCCATGAAAACCGTCAGCATTGCCTTCTTTTTTGACTGAAAACGACGTGGTTTTTTTTGTCTCGGCTCATTTGGTGAACGCCATTCACTTGCCTGATGTCTGGATTGCGTGTCGTACTCATAAACCCACGTCTCGTCTCCAGTAATGATCCTTTTGATGAATGTGGGATCGGATTCAGCCTCGCAAATCATGTCTTTTGCGACGTCAACACGGTCTCTTTTTTGCATGAAATTGAGGTCTTTCGGCACTAACTTTGCTGCTACACGACGGAAACCCAAATCATTAACCACAATGTCTTGGGCGGATCCATAGGCAATGTTCAAGTCCTCCGCTATTTCTCTGATGGTTAATTTGCGGTTATTGACCAACATTTCTTTTACTTTATCAATTTTTTCACCGACTTTCGATGTCGATGGTCTGCCACTGCGTTCATCATCTTCGATTGACTCACGACCACTTCTGAACCGCTCGTGCCACTGGTAAATGACCGTTTTTTTAGAGAATCGTTGCCGAAACACTTTTCCAACATTTCCAACGTCCGTGCGCCACTAAATCCGTTTTTTACGCAAAATTTAATACAAGTTCGTTGTTGCAAATTTAAATCCATTTCTGAAATTGTAAAAAATCGCCAACACACACAGAGATAGATGTACTCTTGGCTACGTAACTTTTGCAAATGTCAAGTTATGACACTAAGATTTAAAGGGAATATCTACAACAGATGTACCAATGTAACAAAAAAACAGAACTCAAATCGGAACGATGGGAGCGCCACACGGTGGTTATTCAAATTTTACAAAAGTACGCAAATTTAAAATTTGCGTACTTTTAATTTTAAATTACTAATTTAAATTTATCATTTCCGAGTTGTTGCCAGAAATTCAGTAAGAAGACTTACGCCATGTTTAAAATAAGAATTCAATGTGAGTGTTGGATAAAAACTTTAGTCATATAAGCCATAAGATTTTAAATTGTACACCGAGAGAAGTTCACCAATGGTATTTAGAAACTTGAAATTCCCTTAAAAAGGACAACAAAACCTGTGATGATATGTAAATGCGAGCAGCCATCACCATTGATTTTGATACTGGGGAAACGCGTTTCTCGAAGGTGTTTGTTCCATTGAGGAAAAGTAAAATATCACGTAGGCAATGATGAGGATACGGCGCAACTTCACATTGATTTTTGCGAGATATTCAGCAATACATTTTGCGAAGGGAAGCCTTTACTATCGTGATGCAGCATCCATCATGATGCTTCCAAATATGATCTTTTGAGATTTAAGTTACATGAAAAATTTTCGGCATTTTCCCTATGATATACTCCATTTACAGTTATGTGCTGATGCGACATTCTGATACACCATTTACTGAATATCGGAAAGTGTGTGACGATAACTTTCCCAGCATAAATCGCTTAGGCTTTTATCGATGATAGTGTTGAAGGAAATTACCATACCGAGCTTTGCTCTCAGGATCAAAATGATGTAGCCAAGTTTCATCTGCAATGAAAATCTTCGAAATAAACTCCCCATCCTTCTGTTATATCAACTTAAGCGAATAAACCTGCGCGCGAGCATCTTATTTTTTGGATATGAGCATTATTGGAACCCTCCCGTGTTGCACATGACACACGAACTGTGTCATGTGCAACATTTCTATTACCAACGTAAACGATGAAATTTTCAATTTTTTTAATAGCTCTCTTAACGCCATCTGGCGATCTTCTCTCACGATGGTATCGACTGTGACACGACGACGTAAGAACAGTGACAGGAGCTCAGGGTCCACTTTATGTTGAAAATGATTGTTTCACAGCCACAGTTTCACTTACCACAGCTGTGCTATAGGAAATGGAAGGCTTACCATAAGCCTCCAGTAGCATTGAATAGACCTCGGATTGGCGATTTGTACAGGGAAAAGCAAACGTACAAAGCTGCGTTTCGTGTTACCTCTATCGTTACCGTGGGCGCAATGAACAACGTACAACTTGTAACGGTTGCAGCTGACACGAATCAAATACATGAAACTTGTACCGGGTATAGGTATTATAAACAGTGAGCTAATAATATAAATTACAGACTCAGTTTTAATGTGGTATAACTGTTCCATAATAAGAGAAAAAAACTATTACAGCCCTATAAAATAAAAATTTATTTCCGACTAGTTCAAGTGCCACTTGAAAATGATGGAGTACTTGACTAAAGTAAATGACTCATCCCTCTTTATAAAACAGCCCTTGAAAATTTTTTTTCGTAGCCAGGGGAGCAAAGAATGAAACCCGAAGACACTGGAGGATTTATAAATGTTAAACCAAATTATTAATGCAATTTATCATTGAAATAGTAGCATTTTGGCAAGCGAGAGTTAAATTTTCTTGTAAAAGTCACTTAAGGGTCACTGTCTTTAGAATTTACCTTTGGCAATTATCAACAAGAAATTATTTTTTATTTATCAATAATGTTCACGGATCTATGAGAGGTTCTCCTCCAAAATCATTCCTAAGGTTTAGTCTGGCAACCATGAAGGTAATGAACTGGAATGTTATCCACGTAGAATGGCTGGTGGGGGAAAGGTAGCCACGCCCTGAAAGCCATCATCATGAAAGAGTAGGAAAGAAAAGTTCATGTGTCACGACGATAGGAGTGAGCACACGAGTCTCGGCCTGTAGGCACATTATGGGAAGTCCTGGGTAGATCCTGATAAGAACTAGGCAAGGATTCAACTACAAATAAAAGCGATTGGTGAAAAAATAGCAGGATAATATTTTTTCTTTTGCTAATATATGAAAACGTTGACACGTTCCCTCCAAGACTATTCCATACACATTTCCATGTTTAAATGACTTTTTAAAAAATCAGAATATGCAGTAATAATTGAGGCAAAAGAAGAGATTAAGTAGGAAATGATTTAAAAAATTTCAGTGAAGATGTCTGACTTCTCGGGTGTTAATGCTGAGTGTGCATATTTTTTACCTACCATTTAGTGTATCTTCTTCTTTCCTAATCATTAAATACACGCCGTTGCGTAAAAGCTTACTTTCATCCGGCTCTATTATATCTTTGCCTAGCTTTCAAATATTAATGAGAAAATTGCCTCTACTGAAAACGACCCTTGTAACACAAAAAAATTGTATTTTATTTTAAATGTATTCCCATGTGTTCAACGTATATTATCTATTCAATGAATAATATTCCCATTACTCGGCTAATGTTTGTTAAATGAAGATTGAAAAATTATTAAGCGATAAAAATGTCCTATTTTCGACGCATTAAATATTCATTCAACACCTATTTGAAAATAGAATTAAAATTAAGTTAACTCATATAAATTGAATTTTCTAAAAAAGATTTAACTATGAATCCTATCTGTTTGGAGTAAAATTTAGGCTATTTCTTGGAATGCTTGGTAATTGGTGTCCCATTATAGGATTATTGGTACTGCATTGATACATTTTTACCCCATTCCTTGAAAGTCGTGGCAAGTTTTTTTTTCAAATACACACACCCCTAATGTCAGAGAGAGATGAACCCTCGATTAGAAAAAAAGAGCGGAATATCTTCTTAGTCAAGAGAGAAGCTATATAAAGAATACGTCACAAGTTTGAGACAAAGTCAAAGTAATCAGCAAATGTATTTATTGTAGCCATAACAGCACACCTCTTTGGAAAGCATGAAATTAGTTTTGGAAGACCAGGGATTTTTTAATGAGATAAAGTCACTGTGACCACCCTGTTCAGAGAAAGTTAGTTACTAGGTATTATAAGAATTTTTTATTCTTTTCTTTTATGTGGGTTCTTATACAGCCCAGAATCATGGCAATACATAATCTTATATAATCCTTTGTACGAAGTTCATAAATGTTCAACCCATCAATAGCATAAGATGGGAGCTATGTTAAAAATTTACGTTATTCCGATGCTATCTCCAAAATAATTCAACTTCGAGTTGGACTGTTTATTCTTTGTTTCCATGCAGAAGGCAAGAAGAGGATTGGGAAAAAGATTAGTTGTAAAATTGGATCCCTCCTTGGGAGGCTTCCAGAATGTTCGTACGTGCACCACCGTTACGACTGTTTCGCTCCACACGTTCCTGATCACGTATGGAGTGGTTTAAATATTCAAATACCATCAAAAATCAACAATTATCTGCCCTGAGGACGATGCACGGGTCGGACATCTAAACGTCAGCCAATATGGAACCCCTGACCCGGTAAAAGACCCGAGAAAGCTTCATGGAAAAAAATATTCAAATAGTCAGCGCAGCGGTTGGCGAGGCAAAACCTTAGGCATCGCGGTCACAGCGACAGTTGGGGTGAGCTTACGCGATGGAAAAGAAGAAAGACGATTGAACACTAGAAAGAGAGGCCGTAGAGGTAGACATTCCCTCAGATTTATTCTCATCAGTCTTTCCCTAACGCACCTTTCCTTCAACAATGTATCCCTATGTTCCTTATACTCCTATTTTCCCCCAAAAAAGCAGTTACCGATTTGGATATTTCGCAGTCCCTGGCCAAAAGACAGCTGTGACCCTTTCAGGAGGAGAAATTTTTTCAGTAAATGTTAAGGGTCGAACTTTGAAGTCCTTTGAAGCATAGTAATGGGCATAATTATAATTTCCAAAGATAATTATAATATTGCTGAACCAAGTTTCAAAGTTTTGAGCATATTTGTAATGGCTATAAATCCGCAACCGTGGAAATCTTGACCAGATATAAACGAGGGTATTCTCAAAAGGAAGATCTCCAATATTTTCAAAATGAAAGAAAGGTTTATTTTCAATAATTGGTAAATTATTCTAATGCATAATATTTTCTCTATTTTCAAAATAATTGCCATGTCGGTCGATGAATTTCTATGGGTGCTTGAATTATTTTTGTTCGCCCATGTCATGCCAGCTGGTCGTCATATCATTTAGAAAGCGTTGGACGTCATATTTCACTTATTTTCTGTCGCATATGACGGGCGACAAAACCTGGGTGATCTACTTCAAACCGGAAATCAAGGAGCAATCACGTGAGTGAGCAGCAGTCCTCTTCTCCCAAGCCGCGGAAATTCAGATAGTCTTCTGGTAAAATCATGGTAACTGGGTTTTGGGATCGAAACGGGATATTGTTGATCGTCTTCTTGATTCTTGGCACCAATATAAATGCTGACAGGTATTATGAGACACTTGAAGTACTGAGACGAACCATTCAGAACCCGAGAAGAGGAATGTTGGGAAGTGGCGTAAGTCTTCTCTACCACAACTTTTGCCCCACATCTCTCTTCAAACTGTAGCTCTCCTGCGACAGTTTGGAAGGAACTCCCTACCCCCCCCCCCCTATAGTCTGAACTTGGCACCCAGTGAATGCCACTTGTTTCCTAAATTGAAAGAACATTTGGCCGAGAGACGCTACAGTGGTTCGACGATGACGAAGTGAAGGATGAGGTCCAACGCTTCATTATGATAATTTTTGGTCCCATAAATTCACATTGCTACGGGCCTGAAATAATTTCTAAAAGTTAACTGCGATACAATCGTGTATTTCTCGTAATCACTGTACGAATTAGCGTAAATTCACCTCCATTAAGGAGTTGGTACATCCTGCGAGTCGCTCCGGGAGAGCTAAACGGTGTCATGAAAATTCAGATTCATTTTATATTGTTTTTAAAAGACTTTCAGATTAGAGTAAGGCACTCTAAGCATATTTGTAGGGATGCCTAAATATGTTCTTTTTCAGATCTTCAAAAATTTAAATTTGAGCGTCGTGGAGTATATTTCACTTTTTTATCCAATTTTTGAGAAATTCATATTGCAAGAAAGAAAGGTCCCATTTTATCACGTGATGGCATGAGATATGTCGATTAATACCGAAACTACGGTCGATGTTAATTAGAAACGGATAATAAAGTCGACTAAAAGCGTCGACGCCTGCTCTCGTTCTTGTGCAAGGGACGATCAGTGGGGTAACTAGCGTAATGTAATGCCTACTCAGCCCTCATCACGGTCATTGAAAATTGGCCTACTGAAGGTTACATCAAAACCTAGGCCCCCATTTTGGAGATCCCATCGATGCCACCGTCAATGTCCACTGGTAAAGGTACTGATGATGAGTCACATTTCTTTACAAAAGATAAAGAAGCTTGTAAGCTCTTGCATTTAACCATCCGTTTCCGTCAAGTCAACAACCTTCATTCATAATCTAAGTGTAAGGGAGGACCCCTCCAGTAGAATAAGTCTAATTATAACTTCTGCTCCCGACATCATTATTATTCCAAGAAATACTCTTAGCAATCCAAGTGTTCAAGTTTGACAGACGCAGTCCTAGACACACCACACGGCAGCCAAGTTGTTGCCGGATGAATGATTTAATGAAAATCTGCTTTCCGCGACGAAATCCACATTCAAGCCCCGAACCCTCAATTTGGAAAGCCGTGCCAACGTAGCACCAACGAAATAAAATTTTCTATTGAAATTTTATCTGGCTACTTTTAATTTCACGTTCGGATTTGAATTTAAAGTTTGAGCAAAGCTTCGTATCTGTTACCGACAATCAGGAGTTTCCTAGTTTTAAAAGATGATGTTTCTAAGTCACACAATTCTGCCTTTCTTGTCTAAGTGCTCAACAATAATTTTTTTACATTTGGTAAAAGTACGAGTAATCAATGCTCTCATTTTATAAGTACTTCCTTTTACTACTTCTTCTGTACGTCTCCTTTCGCATATAAATTATAATTTCCACCTTACATAGTAAATGGTATTATACGCGAAATGTTGATTGAAAAACTGATAATGATGTTGCCAAACATATCGCTCTCCTGTGTTTGTATTTAATTCGAATATTATCCCATACTTCCGCGACCAACCCTGACATTTTGGTACCACTCCCTCACTCACATTCAAAGCAATACAAGTATGCACAGCTCATTTGGGAATATTATATTCCACATAATAATTCATGAAAACGTAGCATTTATTTTTATGTCCATAAACAGTCGCTTTAAACAAAGGTTATGCGGTTTTCCAAAAAGAGAATGGCTAAGCTAAACATTAAAACAGTATGGCTAAAACTAGAGCAGGAGAAACAGCTTACGTATTTCGCAGTTGTTTAGGACCAAAATGGTCAATGTAGTTGAGATATAAGGAGAAGAATTGCGTCAGGCATAGAGGGAATTGATGACAGGAACGTTGGGTAAGAAAGTACAGTAAAGGGTCGTGAAAACTTTGTTGTAGAGAGTTGTTATGTACGACGCGGAAACATGGCCATTAAAGCAGGGTGATAGAGGTAGATCGGAGGTTTTGAGATGTGAGAGAGAAGGATTGAAAATGTCAATGCTAGGTATGGCAGAAAGGAGGGGGGATTATTGGGAGAAATGGAAAGGAGGCAGGAAGTATGGATTCAAAGCATATTGAGTGACAATTGAATGTTGAAAACTATGATAGAGGGGAGAATGTTAGACAAGCGAGGAAGGGGCAGGAATAGAATAGGGATGCTGGATGGAAAGAAGGGAGAAGAAATATGTGGAGTTAATGGGGGCCTATTGTAGAATAGGATGTTCCGTTGTGTTTATTAGCATACAAAATGGAATCGTCGCTGTATCGTTTGGTTGCTTTTGTCCATTCGAAATCTACCTTAACCGGTGGATAACCTTCAGCAGCAAAAGTAATACAGTCGTTTAATTTTGAGTAATCAATTTGAACGCCACGAAGCCCAGTAGGTAGGATACTGATTTGTGGGCCCAAGCGCAAATCCGGTTTTCATCTGTTGGAATATTCAACTTCACCCAATTCGTATGATATTTCGGCAAACAGAGCCTGATTTAATGGTCATTTTTATTCAATGGTTTTATAAATAAATAAATATGTGTATATATATATGTATATATATGTATATATATATGTGTGTGTGTATGTATGTATATATATATAATATATATATATATATATATATATATATATATATATATATATATATATATATATATATATATATATATATATATATATATATAACCTTTTTAAATGAATAACCTGTGAAATGCTTCTGGCACTAAATGGTTGTTTTGTGTAATGATTGTTTACGATAATAATTACATATTTGTTTATTTTTTCCGCTTCACTCCCATTTGAAAGAATCCGTGGCCAATGAACCTCCATCTCTTCATTTATTATTAGTAAATCGCACTAGTACCTTTTAAAAGAATAAACAATTCAATAATTGCGGAAGCTCTTTTCAGTGCGATTTTACCCCTCTAACTTCAATAATATGTTTGTATTGGAATAAATGCTCTACCATGAAAGATATGAATTGTAGTGTTGCTATAATATATAATCAAGCGAAAGAAAACTAATATTTTGAAAACCTTTAAAAAGGTTCATCAATACGAAAATAATTCTTAAGCAGCAGCTTCATCATTGAGTATCAGAGCAATGTGTTTAATAGTAATGACGAATAATCAAATTGTTTTTCATTAAAATAGTTGAAATAAAAGAATAAATGATAACTTTAAATAAGATTCCTCCAGAACTCTTCCCTCACCCGCAGTAAGAAAACAATAGAATGGTATATTCTCCTCCCCCACAATGGCTTTCGTAATTTAACGACTGCATTCATATCAATTGACTAAATCCTAATCTTTGAAAATAAATAAAAATAGTTTGTTATTTCATCTCCAAAAATCTTTGAAGAAATGTACGTCTTGACTACAGAGCGTTCTTTGATCTCAACAAAGGCGAAGGTTTATGTATTATATTAATAGAAGGTGAGGTAAAAGCAGGCATCATAATGTTGCAGAGGGATATGACTATGCTTTACATTGGAAAGTGATGGTAGGAACTATCATCTCTTTTGATGAGAATTTATTTATGATATTATATGCCAACCAATTGGAAAACGTTCGACTGAGTGGAGAGGGAAAAGTAATTACCGGTACTTTTCCATATGTATGTTGAGTAATGTTGGGGGTGGAATTGAAATAGATTAAGTCGGAAATAAAAGTGGACGGCGACATGGCTAGTTCAGGTGTGTAGATAATCATGCTACAGCTAGTCAGGTAACTTTAGGAATATAGTTATTGTGAAGTGCTTACAGGAAAACGTTGAGGGGTATGGGATGAAGATTGACTACAAGAATGCGAATGTAATAAGATTCTCAAGAAGTAGGAAACCTTAGTTAAACGTAGATGCGAAGTATTCATAGCCCGGAAGAACACTTATAATGTTGTGAATTTCTATTTATTTATTTTGTGGAATTATCTCTATTGCCGGAGTGAAGTGTAAATATCTTTTTATCATTTCAATTTTTTATAGGCGTTTTCTAGTTCTTTCTTGACCGGCCCTCGAATAGATGGCCGTATATGGAGTAGTATTTACTCGTTTCAGAGGTGGAGGTGCAACTGTCTCCATGCACTGTTTCTCGAAGATTGAATTTAGAGGTTTTTCTTAAAAAATGTGAGCATAGGAAATCATTTCCCATTTGTAATATTTACGCATGACTTACGAGGGTAAAATGGCATCGCCAACTTAGATAAATACTATATTGAAATTCGCGCGCCTGGAGCGGCGCGCCCAGCCCAGGAGTCAGTACACTTATTTTCCGGACGAACCCTGTATAAGGGAGTGAGAGACAGAGAAAGAGATGGGGAGATATTTCCATTCAACGTGTGGCGAACTCTGTTGGTCAAAGCTATAACCTTAGATAGTGATATTTATAGGGTCACATTCCAGAAAAAGAGTAATAATGGATTATATTACTCAGAAAAGCAATAATTCTTCAGGAGTTTCAAATGACATTTGCAAAAATTAGAGATTCGTCCATGGTCCATATCACTGTGAATTACTCTCTTCCTTTTGGTGATATTGTCTTCGGGCTTGGTTGAGATCATAAGAATTGAAATACTTTAGATCTGTGGCGGCTGATAGGTATGAGGATTGGAGGGGAGACATACATAGTTGGGGATGAGCGAAGGACGCAGTGGAAAAGTGGGACGTTGAAATGAGGAGGGAGAGGCTGCTTTAAATTGATGCGGAACTGCATTTAGTGATTGTATTCCATATTTATAATATCTTTCAATCCGTGTCCATTAAAATATCCATCTAACCATGCTTTTCCTGAGTTTTTCCTTCCCTGATTGATATTATTTTTACCCACTTAACTCCTGAGATGAATATTGTTCTTTCTTCTTCATGAGCGGGTTTCCTGCAGTGATCCAGGTTTTCTTGTTGCATTGGTTTCTTTTTCTCCGTGGTTTTACTAGTGTTGCTTTTAAAAATAATTTTGATTGATCGAAAAAGTATAGCGAAATAACAACTGCAACGTTTAATCAGGCAATGAAAAAGTTCTCGACTGAATGCGCCTAATGTTACGCGAGTGAAACTTGGAGTTGTAAAATTGTCTACACGCGGGAAACCTCGAGAGTAGCAGCGGTCATAGAAAGAAATGATTTTAAACGACTTCCGGAGTGAAGAAAGTGGCCGTGTTTTGGTCTTAATTAAACTATGGCCATTTGAATTGGTCCTTTTGCCATAGACACTGTTTTCGGGAGCCAATTATGGACGAATAGAGAATGTTACTACCTATCCCTTTGGTGTTATTTTTCACACGTTGCGAGCATGTAATTGGTTATTGGAAATAGGGTACGGAGCGGTCAAACTGTTTTAAAGGAAGGTGCTTTGTAGACTAAACGAATCGACTAACAATGAAGATGGAGAACGGCAAACAGCTAAATTTAAAATTAAACTATAACCTGACTATTACGCATCTGAGAATTAAATTTTCAAAGACAGCGGGAATCCATTTCTGTTTTCCACGAAGCGTGCTCTCATCTCTCTTAACAAAAATTAATTGAATCATAGAGTTGGAGGGATCTTCCCATATAAAATATTGCCGAAGTAAACCAGTCTTTTTCTTAATCTTTCGGATTGGACTAGCTTCGTGAATGAATACTAGTCCACTTCGTCATTCAACTGAGGTACAAGTATGCAAAATAAATAACTGTAATAAATATATGAATTGAATTGAGAATTTGATATAAATGCATACGAGATTTGTGATAGAAAGTTGAGGAGTGAGGAATAATATCTACTAAAGATTTATCTTTGTATAGTTGAATGTCCAGAGAATTATAGCAAGGAATGCAGTGAAATCGAAAAAAAATTTGTTTGAGGTCTTTCGAATCTATGGCATCTTCATTTTTTTCTCGATTCTGGTTCGATTCCCGCCTCGATGGGTTTTTCCGCTTAGAGCTTCAGTGTTTGTGATTTTCTATTTTTATATTATTGTTAAAAGTTCGATGTGAAGATCGGAGTGCTGTATTCGGCGAATGAGAAATAATTAAATATAAACATGAGTTGATGATGATAAATATGTCGTGCTTATATTGGAATCATGCCCATATTGGATGATTATGAGGACGGAAGGAAGCTGGCTGATGTGGACTAAACAAAGCGGTATTGTGAGGAAGGTACTGAAAATGAAGGAAGCTATGATTGATGTTGGAGAAATGAAAGCATGAAAACAAGGGATTCATTTTATAGAAATAGTACTATAGAGATACCGATTGATACTTGGTAATGGCAAGTGCATTTTTTAAAACTCATCGTCGGAAATGATTCAAAAAGTGAATTTCAGCGAATAGAATATGAGTTCAAAATGATTATATTCTGGTGAAGCATGTAGAATAAGCGACTTCAAGATCAAACCAAGTATGGGTACAGGGATCCGGAGCCATTTCCTTTTCAATAAATTAACGTAACGTAAAAGAACCTCCTCAAAGAAGAAAATACAGGATCAAATTTAAGCATACGAACATGACAAATGATAATCCTATGGACGCTCAGCAGTACTTCGGAAGAAAGAAAACTGTTCGGAGAAGACCATCAATCACAGTCAATTACATCTGATAGAGAACAAAAATATTTGAGTAGGTAGGATGGAAAAAGATGCGTCACATATGAAGAGCTTGCGAGGACTAGATTGGTAAAAAATTACGGCGTTATTTATTACTCATGATTTTTAATTTTTGCGATAAAACTACAAAAAAATAAGTGTGGCTTTATAGGTCTGTATGGACGGAGAAATAATGAGCAAGTAAAGCTTTGCTTGTGGTATCGCGATTGATATAAAGAAAGAACTATGTATGACACTGACCTCCATTAAATAGAGGCAAACCAATGGGTAATACTTGGACAATAATGTTAACTAAAGAAAAAATCTTACATGATTTTATGGAAGAAGATAAGTGGGCTAGGCAAACGTGAAACTAAGTCAGGATCAACAGAACAATGGGAAGATATTTAGTAATAGGAATTCAGGAAATAGGATAATTATAAATGAAATAAATCGAATATGATTGGAAGATAAATCTCATGGGCATACGAAAAAATACTTTTAAGTTTAGAGAACAATGTTTTGTACATAGATTGATAATTTATGATTTGTGAATTTACCTCCTTGGCTTCTATTCTTGACCCCCCTGCAGAATCGGTGAAATGCTCTGCTACAGTACTTACTATTATTCTCTTTGTAGTAAATAATACGAGATAACTTCATGTACTAAGGTCTCTTATTTTATTTTGAGAAACTAATTCCATGATCTTCGAGGATGCCTCTGTGTGTCACTTTTACCCTATGGAAAAACTAGCTGGTTCCTGTCAGAGGCATGATGCTCCGGCCTTGCTTCAACTGTCACACTCACGACCTCATGTTTAATACACATCCGTACTTCATCACCGCATGTTTAATTTAAATTATGAAGGATTAAGACGGGTGCAAAAACACGCAAGTGGAGAAAACGGATGATTACAGCCTGTTCTTGTCCACTGAAAACGCCGTTTTAAGTACTGAAAACGCTTCCCACTCTATATGCAGCCATGCAAGCCCTATGAACTATGCGGTGCAGCCATCAATGGTTTATGTGCACAAAGAGTTTCTTTCGTTTGTAAGCTCAACTATATCTTACAGCCCACACCCAGTCTCGAGAAAAAAACTAGGGATACTTAAATTATTGAGCGTAACGCCTATATTTACCGTTGATACGCTCAATGAGATTTTAGTCCCACCGGTCCCGGTCGTTTCAACCCTCTAAAATAAAATTCTTATTATTTGCACTTATTTATTTTTGCTTCGCAAATGTTTGTACATTTTATACTCGGGTAAAGGAAAAAGGGAAACGGTGAAAAAACCGACGATCCTTTTATTCATATAAACACGCGTTCTGAAGTTGACACTGTTTGTGTAGTCAGTGTCCAAGGGAAAAACTCCGTCAAATTTTGTGAGGCATATTTATTCTGAAATTGAGGCCTCAAGAATCTAGTTAATGAAACATATTATTTTTTTAATTCCTGTGGATATGTTTGACGTATAAAAGACTATATTATTGGGTACATGAATAATTGTATAGTATCCTCATAAAATCCATTGTCTTTTCACTAAAATGATTACATCATAAGGGAGGGCGGCGTACGATTCCCGGGAAAACTTTTAGGCAACCTCAGTTCCACTCAAGGTTTGTGACTTTTTAGGTACCAGATCCTCCTGGGCAACCATAACTGGCACAGGGAAAGGAACTGGCCCCCCTACCCTGATGTGTTAATTTCACATGCCGTCAGGCTTAGTATTTGGTGAACTCTACCATCAACTGCCAAACCCAGCTTTGTGCTGATTACTGTGATGGTTTATGGTGTTATAATCAAACCCAGAAATACAGCAAGTTTTTACATTTTTCATTCCTGATTGTATTACTAAAATTGCCCTTAATATCTTCATTATCATGAAATTTCGATTGTACTCTCCTCCTGAAGAAGCACATATTTGATAATTTCTGCCATTGAATTTTCAAGTGAAATATGGCGGGGTAGAGATTATTTATGCAGTTGATTTCTTCTCCTATCGAGCAATCAAACTGAAAATGTTTTAAAAAGCTGAATGCAAACAGATTAGAACGTGAAAAAAGAGTGATTTCATTCATAGCGCCTGTGAACACGAGGTAGGAGTTATTTGGGACGTTTAGTGCAAGGTACACTTAGGGATTTCCTAAATTATTTTCGATATTTGTTGTTGCTCCATGTAGTCTAGTGTACACATACATGCATATACTATTCTATGCTGCTCTGTATTATAATATGGTCTAGTATGGACCTATATACTATACTACTGCTGCCATACCGCTCTGATTTTGACTGAAAATTCAAATTTTTCCTGCCGAAAGGGTATATACGTACTTATGGTTGAAATTTATCAAGAATTAGCATGGTGAAATAATGCCTCCGTCGTATGTACATATATTAATTTAGGTAAAAAATTATTCATCTTTTCTTCGTCTCATAAATAATTTATCTGGAAATTATCTGTACCTTGTGCGTTGATAGGTGTATCGAATTCTCGTTCCTCAAAAACCATTTTTAAAATAATATATGGCCACAATTAATGTTAAAGATACCGTTACATTAATGATTTTTTATGGTGGCCACGTAGGACCTGAAAACTGCTCTCGGGGGCTAAATATTGTACCTGCTATCCTTGAAGTCTTTTGAGGTAGTCAATCAATCACTGGTAGTCTAACAATTAAATATTGGTTGCAGACGATTTATGTTAATCGGTACGTATCTTCATAAGCATCTAAAGAATCATCGCGAAACGTAAATTCGTTTAGACCTACGTCATTTTCTTTTGCGGTTCTTATTTCATATCACTCTTCATGCTCTCTGAAATATCTGTTCTACAATTTCTGTACACCTCTCTTTTATTAGTTACTATTTTCTCTTCTGCCGTACATATTCCCTGTTATCACACCATTTCCTCTGCTGTCATACATTTTCTCTGCCATCACGTTAGCAAAATTCCAGTCTCTCAATATCCCTCCCTAGTTTTATTTTCTCCCTTCCCCACACTTACTAACATTTCCTATTTTTACTTCACCTTTATTCAACTTATTTATCTATGTTTTATAAATTGAAATAAAGCTTGTGAAGGTACTTCAGCAGTGTTTGGTGCGCCACTGTAGAAAATTGAAGCACCTCACTCCACCATGTAATTGGGAAATTCGAATGCAAGATGCAATACAAATGATTCAACTCACTCCAGGTACTTACCCAAAATTGCAAATAACGATCTTCATGGATTAAATTGTGTTAAATAGATGAGGAAATGCACATAACTTTAACCGCAGCTAATAAATGCGTTTGCTACGTTTTTATAATATCAATGGTATTCCGACCAGTCGTTTAGGTTACATTCTTTAGTATTACCAAAGCAACCCCGCACGAGTACTTCACCAAGTAGTTTATAGGATGCGTGAAATATTTGGAAAAGTCTCTTAGTGTGCCAATTTTCATAAAAAACACGCACCGAGTATTTATCGTAAGTTTTGCTCTCCGTATTGGTAAAGTTTGCTAGACGCTTGGTGGCGATGTATTGAATATTTAATCCTAGACCATGTGCAAGGCCGTCATGACAAATAGTCACTGCGGCAGATTCTTGTTATTAAATTTAAATTGGAGTTTTTATCTTTACTCCTGTGCTTATATCCTTTATTATATGATATTCATTATGTAATTATGTTGATAAAATTGTCTGATTTTCGTGCAGCAGATTGATGCACAATTCATGGCTGTCATACATTTGAATCATTAGTAGGAATTTATGAGTAAGTAGTGAACTGAATTTGAATCTTTTTTTTAGATGTAGTGAATCAGAGCAAAATATAGAAAACATATCTAATGTATCATGGATTTTCAAGCTAATGACAAATGTACATGCGCTCTTTAAAGAAATAACGGAAAATATTAATGCATACCTTACTGCTTAAAAGAAAAATCCTTACCCAGTGGTTCGTAGTAGTACTATGTAGGGTAGGGGACCGACAGCTAAGGTCATTTGCGCCATTAGGGATAGGCAGGAAAGGATGAAGGGTGGAGGACGCGCGGCGTCGGCTTTAGCCTACTCTTTACGAAAGGCGCCAAGGGGTCCGCAGCTTAACGTCCCATCCGATGGACTCACTCAAAGTGCCCTCCACAAAGCACCTCAAGTAAGGATCGAGATACCACTGCAAAATATTTAACACTGCAGGGATTTGAAACCGGGCCTTCTGGGTGGCCAGTACGATAACCACCGCAACATTTCGATGAGCGCTATATTCCCGTGACCATAACCTCATATAATATCTCTAATATTTAATACATCTCAGCGAACTGCTTTAATCATATGAATCTAAAATTTTATAAGCCAAATAGGAGTTTCATAGCTGTAGAAACAAACTCTTCAGCATCGGAGTGAATTGAAAATTAAAAATTTCGCTATTAGTATTGCAACCATTTCTCAACAGTTATTACACCTGTACAAACTTCGAGTTTCATTGCCTTGAAGACATCTGGCGATCGCACCTCCTTGAAACTGGCCATGGTAAAATAGTCTACAGATCCTCGTATTTGTTTGGATCCCGGTGACGATCAGTGTTTTCTTTTACCTAAATTCCCAGTTCAAGAGCCATTACGAGTAAACTCCAAACCTCCTCGCAAGGAGTAATTTGTAAATGGCCAGCTATTAGGCTGAATTAACGGGTATACTAAACGACCTTCAATTCAAGTGGTCCAAAAGCTGGGATCCGGAAGCAATAAAAATCGTAACAAGGTTTATTTGACTTCCAAAAGGAATAAAGATGTGGGAATAATGCCTTCTTCATTTGATTTTGATAAGCTGTAGTCGTTGTACCTCTCTTTAAATTTCTTGTATTTAATTCTTTAAGTGTATTACTTCGAAACCAAGATGAACGGGTATTCTGAAACCCGCGGTTTTCTTCAACAATAATTAAAATTTGAAATCCGATATATGTGGACATTTACGTATTACTAATTGCACTATTTATGTAGGATTTGCGTGGAGAAAAATGAGCAGAACTGAAATACCCTAACAATTTTGAAATTCATTGCATTGATTTTGAGAATGGGTTAAAATAGAAGCCTTAAATATTTCCATATTTTAATTAATAGATCATATTGTTTAGAATGAGAGACGCCTTATATATTGTGTGAGACATCAAGCACGCTGAAATAATTCTGTAAAACTAGAAAACTGGTTAAACGGAGATTAAACATGCTAAGTGTTATTATTTTATTGAATTTATCTATGCTTTCTGGCATTAAAGTTCGTTCTAATACTCGGCCATTTGGTACTTCTCCTAAGACTATTGCGTCATTCACTACCTGTTGTTGACAAGGTAGAGATCTCCTACATTATCCGTCTAGCGATATTTTGGTTTAAGAAGAATTGGAGGAAGGCTGTTGCCGATGTAACGCTGTTATTCCCAGCTCCAAGATTTCCAACTGTTTGGCGTCTCATCCTTGAACTTAGTTTCAAGCCGGAGGCATTTCCTTTTCAGCACAATGAACAAATTCACCAAAGGAAAATTTTATTTAAGATTTTCTGTCACCCGCATCTAAACCGACAAAATTTTTATGTTGCTAGGCAGTGCAGCTTCATACGCTCGGACGCCCAACGTTTCATTTTTCTATTCAGTCTAATGCATGTGGAACAAGGTTGATTTAAACATAAACGTCGGAGGAAAAGAGAATGTGGAACACTTTTTCAAATTTGGAATTGTTTTGGACCGAATAGGAACATCCGAGCTGCATTGAGTTAGGCAGATAAGCTTTCACAGAATAGACTGAATTATTACCAGGGACGCTGAGTAAGAATTATAAGAAAAGATTGGTTATAACTTTGATGGAGAGCGTGATTTTGTTTGGCGCGAAAAAATGGTCATTGAAGGTAAGGTCGGATTGAAGGGTTTTAAGGTATGACTGAGTATAAGATTCGAATAGGAAAGGGTATGTAGGCAGAAGGAAAGAAAAGTTAAAATGAATGAAAAGGAAAACAAACCGGGGGTCTAGGAAAAATGGGGAGAGACGTTTTTTGGGGAGAAATCCATTGTAGTCAGTAAAGATGGATACATAGCATTTTTATTGACGATAAAAGTTTAGAGACTTTGGTTGAGGGGATGATGTCAGGAAAGTAAGTTGGAGGGAGGCAAAGGACAGAGGATTGTCGAACGGAATAAAAGGAAGAAGAATGTATGCGGTGTTGAAGGGTTTATCGTATAGATCTTTGAAATGATTTGGCTTACGATTTTCCGGCGTCTTTACATGTGTTCATTTACATCTAGTCAAACAATTGATATTTCAAAACATGAAGCGTGTCCATATAATTATATTAAGGAATGGGATTCGATCTCATAAACTTCTTAGTATTTGAAAAAAATACCTTCAAGGTACAAACGTTCGTCTACCTGTAATAATAGGTATTATATTATTTTATTCTCATCCATTATATCTTAACCCCAATAGTTATTCCGTATTATGTTACAGTGCCTGTACGTGATTAAAATTCTGAGTTGTGAAGTGCAGCTGTATCGTAGACAGTCTTTCGGTTTCAATTTTCATGATAAAGGTTTTGTTTTTACCCTTTGTAAAACACAAAAACAACAAACAATATGTTATGTATGCATGCACTTCAATCGCTCCTCACAATATGGAACACAATTAGAAAGAGAAAAATCAATTGGAAACGGCACCCTGAAGCATTATGGATTTGATGATGGATTTAAAATATTCCAAGGCACCGTGAAAACAAGGAACTAACACATAGGTATAGTAAATAATTAGATGAAAACTTACGGCGAGTAAGGGAGTTTTAGTCAACCAGTCTTCGGAATGTAATACTAATAAATCAGCTAATATAAAATAATAAAGTCATTTGTATGCGTCTATGACTCTGTTACCTATAACTACTGCACTGTAAGAAGTATGGGAAACAAGAACTCATGACCTCGAAAAATGGTGAATGGTGTCAATGACCTTATGGGTAACAATTACTTCTAGCGTTCTGATTTTGTGTATTGATTTCCGAGGGCTGATCAGTTATTCAATTATTATGTAAATGCTCTCAATCTTCATTGTATAAATGCAATAGTACAAATTTAAACGCATTTTGCGTTAGCTAAACATATTAGTGTTTATCAAAATATTGTCAAGTTTAATGTGTTTAGCAAAATATTTTTCTTATATTTTCCATTCGTGGCAAACATGTTTATCGGAAGCGTTTTCCAATTAAAAGAGTGTGAGTGTGCATTCGTTCTACCGTAATTTACACTAAAAGCATTTAGTATATTGGCCTTATATTTTATGTGTGGGGGGAAAGTAGATTACTTTCTCTCCGTGTTTAATTGTACCCTAAAATCGGCATCAATAGTTACTTCCAATTTAACTCAATTATTGGACTGGTTAATTAAATTGAGAAAATCATGTGATTCATATATCATATGTTGCGTTATTTTTTGTGCTTTAATTTTGGGTTACAATTTGGATTATTTTTATCTGTCACGAAAACCTTCAAGATTACCTCCACCGAATATATTCAATATTATTCTTTTAAGTTCGTCAACTGCTGATTTCACTTTCCTTCCCCTATATTTGTTCATCTTCCCCTACCTACCACCCCACCTATTTCCTCACTTCCTCTTTTACTCTCTATTACCCGCGCCAACTTCTGCGCTCGACTAATTCTTTTTTTTCTGCCGGCCCGAAGTCCCGTTACGTCACGCCTTGGCGGGCCTGATTCTTTTCCACCCGCCCTTCTTGCGCTCTCTACGTCTCCACTGATGTCTTTTACTTCCTTCCTCCTGCCCCATGATGGTGGTTCCAGGCACGGGCGATAGCAAGGTGGAGAATCGGGATCCATTTAGCACTTTCCTTTTTTGCCTCAATTTTTCTCAGGCCTTCATTCGATCCATATCCTTCACTTGTCCCAGCAGCTCGTCCCATCTAATATGTGGCGGAGAAATGATTAGCAACGTGAAATATATTTTATGCAATTTATGTTAATACCTTGGGAAATGAGAGTCATTTACTGTGAGTGAGTTAATGAGAGTGAGTTACTATGACATACATAATGTCATAGTAACGCGGATTTAAAAATATTGATTATGAAACCGAGAAAGCTGCATTAAATTTAGACTATTAGCTCTTCACGCCAGAGAAACTCGAGTGGCGACACGAAATTTTCTAATTCTCTTCGTTCATGACGACCATATTAGAAAATGGAGTCATACCAACTTTCTTATATTTTAAATTTATTGCGCCATCCATTTTTTACAGTGATATCATTTCAATATGGCTACAGCTGATAACCGTTTCATTCCATTTTTTCCTCTAGGCACATTAATTAAAATTCGCCGTTTGGATTGTGAGCATTGAAGGTGTTCATTTTTTCACGGAATCACATTAACAATCTAGAAATTTTCACTCTAAGTATGTTTTTCATTTTTAGTACGCTTATTGGCATGGCGAAGTATTCCAATAAACATACTTATTTCCTATTTTATTTGGATATAATACGAAATTTAGCATTAAATTAGCTCGAAAGAGAGTTAAACTCAGCCAAATATAGAAATTAAATCAAATTAATAGCTAATTATAAACATTTGTTTATAATTATTAATTGCAATAGAACGTCTAAAAATGCGGAACATTTTACAAGTATAACAAGTAAGTGGAAAAGTATAACAGGATTTTGGATAATGATATACATCATAGAAGCGTTACTCTTAATTCGCGCACTTTTGACCTTTTCTATGACTAATTGAAGTGTCTGATCATTTATTATGTCCAACATACTACATAAACCCAAAAACTTCCCCCAGGTTGTACTTGGCGCACTATCAACTAAAGGTAATATTAAAGAAGGCTTATTTGAAAGAGTACCGCCTTCTCTTGCTCGGCAATTGATCCCTAGCTCGTAAACTTGGCTATAATGACATGATATTAGAAATTACCTTCAACAACCTTGGCTTAATCTCAATAGTGATAGATAAAAATCATGACAGTTAAAGAAGGGATACCACTCTCAACATTGAGGCACATTTTATATGCGTGTACAATCGGAAGAAAATCAGATAGAGGCCTTCAATTAAGTACAAATCATGCGCGCTAGGTGTTTTGGAATTTCTTGCAAGAACGACATAATTGTGAATAATATGAACGAAATTTGAAGTGAAATCACACCGGTTGCGAAGAGTGCAAGACTTGACTGTTTGCTTTGACATTACTGGGTAATATTATTATTTTAGTTCATCTCGAGGGTATTGACGAAACCATGCTCTATGCCAGTATACTAGAACTTGCCAAATAAATAATAAATTTCCAAACTAATAGATTTACATTTTCTTTAGTCCAATTAGCGATCACAACAAAATAGCACTGAATACGCTTACAGAATTTGATAGTGGCACTTCTGATGTTGTCTGGGTTCCTTTTTGCAAACTCTGTATGGAAAAAAATATTCTTTATCAAAAATAGTAATCAAATTCCTTGTAAACTAACATAGATACATATTCATACATGCACATATTTCCTTCATTCTGATCCCTTTCGGAGCAGACCAAGTGATAAAAGGCTGATGTTTCAGTAATTAATAAACAAAACACCCTTCTACCCTTTGGGGTAGACAAGAAAAAATACCTCCTAAGTTGTTGTAGGATGCATACTTCCTTTCAGTAATTTCTTTCTTTTTCATTTATCATTTTCTTGCTTACTTATTTCGTCTCCACAGCTTTCACATAATTATGTTTTCATAATTACTTTTGTTTTAGAAACTTCCAATGTCATGGCTGTTTCTTCGAATATATTCACCCGTGCCTTCTTCCCTTTACTCTTAACTCTCAAATCATTCAGTCTCATGTAGGTACAAGGTAATTCGACTTTCATAATTCTCCTAAGTTGAAAAATTGATGAGAGCCGGTTCACCAAACTGATGTAAGGGGTATTTCGTCATAACATGTTGTCTCTTTAAGCCGCAAAAATTTCGGAGTGTAAGAGGACGTCTCGATAGCTAAAAATGGCTAAAGCATTCGGCCGGCCATTGAAGGATCTGGTTTCATATCCCGTTCAAGGCAAATGATTTTTACAATTTCAATGCGCATTAGCGGATGACTCCGATGAAAAGTAACTTTTACGGCATTCCTTACAGTTTCTTTAAACTTATACTACTTGACAGCAGGTTTATTAGTTGGTGAATTTACTGATTCAAATACTGTTATAAGCAATCGATATATTCCTACAATATATATGTACACATTGATGAAATGCGAGGTCTGGTTAGAATTTTTAATACAAAATAAGGATTAGTGGCAAGTTACTATTCCTACCATATCCATATTTTGGCATCTTGATCAAAAACATGGAAAATGTGTACTCAAATGCGATGATTAAGTATTTCCTCATTCTTTAGACAAGATTATGTCAAGATTAGCTCATTTTTCCCGCAGTGTTCGATTGCCTTGAGATGGAAAAATTGGGGAATAAAAGATGAAGACCTCTACAGTTGAGCGTTTACTTAAACAGTATCGTCAGAGAATATTTATAATTGATGCAGAAAAGTTATTCAATTCCACGGGTTAGTACTCTTTATTTATCGCACATAGTATTATAAAAAACAATTACAAATCTAATAACAGTTGCGATCACTATTCACTAGGATGTCTCTTTAGCAGTAAAAATATTATATTAGCCCTATCGTATTACGGTAAGAGGGATTATTTCAATGAAATTTGGGTGATGAAGGGCAGAACAGATTTTTCCCACCAACGATAAGGGATCAGAATGAAATAACGTTTGTCAGACCGCGGTAGGAGGGAAAGGTATTTTGGGTCCACGGTCTCGGGTCAGGAGTGATCACCCGCTCCCGCAAACCCTAGTGGTTGCTTTCAGGGTCTAAGTAAATTAATAAAAATATTGGAAGCTTCGGTCGAGTTTCAATATTTATTCTTGCGATGTATTCTTCAAGGTTTTCCTCGGTGTCAAGAATTAAGTTGAGCCTCCATGAAATACGTATGGACATAGGTATGGACAAAGAAACCAGCGGAGCCAGTTAGATTTTCCAGTCTTTAAATAGATTCAGATGATTTTAAAAGGTGAAGGATAAAAGTAAGTTCTTCATTAGTCACGGGATTTTTGTCTCATGTACTTCTTTTTTATGTACCTGTCATTTATCTTTCGAAAATTTTTCTCATAGCATCTCAGAATGTTCCATTATGTTAATGTCATTTATTCTTGAATTAACTTTTATTGCCAAGGAAATATTCTCATGAATATTGCTGGTCGAATCTGAAGTTTTCTATGCCCGCAAAAAGTTGTTGATATATCACATAGTGAAATAAATTATTTTGTGAATAATAGTAATATATTATAATGTCTTAATTTTTGGATTCTTAATCTCTAATTGGGTTGAATGTAAAATAGCAAATTTCCAGAATAATTCAAATAACTATGGTTCTTTCAAACTTTAACCATGATGAAGTACCTTTCTATAAATTGAAAACCTCTCAAATACTTCTAGTGGTAGAATAAATAAGGGCGGTGTGGTTTACCTGTAGAGATATTGGTAATAGGCCATTGGGAATGGGCGGCGGTGACAATTATGTACGAATAATTTCAAGGATCAGAGGGAGATTGAAGAGAATTTCGGTGCCGGTACTATCTAAAATTAAAGAAAGTCGCCGAGGGATCCATAATCGGCGCCCTATTCCACAGACGGCGTAACTCGTATGATACGCATCTGTCAGTGAGCGTGGCTGGTGGTGCGGTGATTAGTGTGCTCCCTTGTCACCATGGGCCCCCGTGTTAGAATTCCGGAAGGAATAGAATTTTTCAGTAGCATACGATTCCAACTTGGGTGCAATGTGGAGTGTACCTCAGGTGCAGTACTTCGTTCGTCGGATGGCACGTAAATTTTTGGAGCTCTTGGCGCCTTTTGCCGAGGGTAGGCTAATGCTTACGCCGGGTAACTCTCCACTCTTCCTAATACCCAGGAAATCCTGCCTCTAACGAACCATTCCTTTATCCTCAATGGCTCCAGTAACGCAAGCTGTCCATCGCCTCCACTAATAACTACTGCTCCAATAATAACTACTCACTATCACGCTCACCACGGGGTTTTATAGCGAAAACCTCGGCATGTGATTCAAGGCCTTAGACGCCCATTCCGACCCCCTCTGTCCTTAGAGAGTTTTACTGTAGTCGATACTAAAAGTCTAGCAGAGTGATGCTGCAACATGAAAATATATCGTAAAAGTTTTTATCTTTCCCTCACAAATCATTATAGGGAGTCTCTAGAGGTCTGACAGTTCCTTTTGCTTTTCGGCGGTGGGAGTACTAGCACTTGTCGCTGCGACAGTTACAATACAGCGTACTTCGTGGTTTTGAAAAGCAGCTGACAGTGCAGCAACTCGATGACGGAGAGCACGCGGGCGGTTCTATTGAAAACCGCCATTAACATGCGTGTGGCAACCACGCCTCTCGTTTGAGGACATCAAAAATCCGGCTCGGCGGTGACAATAATAAAACATGGGTGTGAGGACATTGTTTCGATGCAAACCGCTGTTGTTGAATATGTTTCGTCGTGAATGGAAACTCGCGAGGGCGTTCAATTGTCGTAATCGGGTGGATTGTTGAGCAGCGCCGGCTTTCGCCCACTCCTCGAGGTAAGGGTGGAGTAGGCGTCCATTCTTTCCTGCCCTCGGCCTGCGGATGGTATTCCTCTTTCTCTCATTTTCGTTTGCTATTTTCTGCAGCCATTAACGATCGTCGTGATTATCTCCCTTCCCACCTCCTCTCTCAGCTAGCGCATTCCTACTCCACGCCCTAGTATCCGCTCAGAAATGCACATAAATTGGCTTGAGTAGGAGACGTCCGGCTGTACGTTTTCCTTATTATAATTTAATTTAAATGGCATATTTCATATACTCAGGAATTTCCACCAGTGTGGATTTGGCGATCGGAATTTAATTAATTTTACTTTTTTATACTATTAGCAGTATATCACTTCGTTTTAGTAGGTCTAATTTTCTTCCCCCCCCCCTTGTCGATGCTAAATGATGAGTAGCATCGTAGGCGATGGCGAAAACGTACGAAGTTTTTATCCATCAAACTAATTATGAGTGTGAGTGTAACCAAATTTTTTTTATTTTCGGATCACTTACTCTTTCACGAAGTGGACAACGATCGAGACTAGAGTTGAAATGTATGCCTGAATTTTTTCAAGAGTCTTAATGGGGGATTTTGTCACTAGCCTTTAAAATCCGACACGCAAGACATTACGGGTAATTACGTCAACTTGTTACACACTCATTTTTATATTATTCCGTACATATCGCATTGCTGCGGTTTCTATTGTATGATAAAATAAATTACTTCATACGCGACGATATAAAATGATTATTATGCTGTTAGCCACTTTAAACAGCGCACATTGGAATCAGATGGACAGATTAATGCCAGGAAATGTTATATCTACTTCATTAAAAATTTTTACTGAAATAATTTTACACAATATCACATGATGTTATTTACTACCATATTCATTGTTTAAAACGAATTTCGTTAAAATCACGTTCACAAAAGTTACATAGAATTGTCGGATTTATGCGCACTCTCTGTCCTGCCTCTAAAGTTGTCTGGAACAGAAGTAAAATTAGCTGGATTTATGGTGAATATTTGAAACCATTCTTTGAAATCCAGGAGCTGTCTGCAACTGGTTAATTCTTCTAAATATTTCGTTCAATAGTGTTCCATTCCGTTTTTGGGATTCGATCTCATCATTTGACTTAAACGAACTAACTCACTTTTTTCCCAGTTATTCTAGCGTTGTGAAAAATTTAAACTACCGGCATGCCGGAATCTTCTGTCTTCTGTAGACAAAAGGCGTTATTTTACCGCTAACTTGCAGCTTCGTGGGTGGCATAGACTCTCCGTGGATGTATCACAATTGACTTTTGCATTAGAATTAATGAGTTTTCACTGGGATCTGCTAGAAGTATTCCCTAAATTTATAATTAATCGTAAAATTATTAAGATGTATTCTTTCCTATAGAAAACTAAAAGCATCACTGCATTCGAAAATATTATAAAACATTTTATCCTGGAAAAAGGTCGTGGACACAGTTTAAAACCTGCGGCATTTTGGCCTGCTATATTGGATGAATAACCTGCGATCTTAATGAATATTTCTTTTCAAGCTTTGGATTGGACTTGAGGAAAAGCTAGATTTCTTAGATCCATATTGTATATAAAATAATGTTTAATTTTATGGCACTTGTAAATGAATCCAAGACCGGTCCGAAAGAATAACTTTCAAATACGGATAGTTAAGTAGCACTTAACGTGAGAGAATTTGATTTTGCTTGCGCCATACCTTAATTGTATGTTAAACAGTTTATTATTGGCTTGCTTAATTTATACAGGCACAAATAACAACAGCCATTTTTACATGAAAATTGTTGTAGAAACAATATCATTCAGATGGAAGTTGAAATCTGTAGTAAATCTTCTGAATGACTATTAGATTCTGTAATTTTCTAGGCTTGTAAAGTATACTTACCTTTTTATGGATTATCTTTTATGGTATTTCTTGAAGCATGATAGGACAGGCATGATGATTTTTCTTAACAATATTTTAATTGATTTTTTTAACTCTTGGTGCCCCTTGACATTTCACAGATATAGGTGCCATGCAATTTTATCAGAATACAGTCAAAGGTTTAAAACTCAATGTTTGAATATGTATACGTTTAGCCATAACTAAACATTTTCGATTTAATTTAATTTATTTTATTTATTATAGTACATTTTCCACCCTTGAATTTCAGTAAAAAAATTTTTCTAGCTGATAATATATAGCGTCTCATTAAACATGGTGTGTTATCAACCTATTACCTATCAGCCATGTTTCTCTAACAATGTTTACGAAGGCATGAAATTGTAATTAAAAGAGTTGCAAGGCTTACACTCTCCATTTAAAGTCGAGTCTTTAGTTTTAGTTGAGAAGGCGGGAGACATGGTTTCAACATACCATCTTTGTAGCCTTGGAGATTCATGAAATTTCGTTCAAGCGTAGCTCCGCAGTATTTCATTTAGGAGATGGCAATACGGGCGGGAATGTATTTGGGACAGCAAGGGATGCTGCACAGCATTACGCATGCTACTATTTCCACGCTTCACCCGAAATATTCTTCTTTCCCCATTCACTGTTTTCCACCTCCCGTCACTTTTTTGCGCATTTCCGCCTTCACTTCTCTTCTCGCATCCCTTCTGCCTTCATCATGCTCTGGCACCGTCGCACCGTCCTTGTCCCTAAAAGGCTCTCCATTCTATACCATAGTTTTTGCGAGTCCTTTTTTCGTAAATCCCTGACAATGCGAACGCATGAAACTTTCGCAAAGCCAGCCATCATCCTGATGCATATCGATGGAACGATAGATCAGCACATCGTCGTTGTCTAGCGCTGAAATAGACCACCGGCTCTAATTTAAATAAAGAATTGCCTGTCTGAAAAGGTTATCAATTAGAAATTGTTCATTATAAAACATTAAATAGTATGATTCATGTGATGAATGCTCAGCATTTTATTCATATCGTGGATTTTTCAAGGGTGTTTTTTTATTGCGTACAATTTTTAGCAGAATTAGGGTCGTAATGCTACCTATAATGGTTGATTAAATATCTTCTCCTATCAATTGGCGGAATAAAATCCTTACGTGTTAGCAAGGATTCATCTGCATGAACATAGTACTCTGGAAACCCAGGGTGTGTGGCATCCAACCCTATGCATGCAAAATCAGGAATAATTTCTTAACTGCTGGTTACAATAAGTATGTAAAAAATCAAATTATATGCGTACGAAATAGTCTCGTAATGATGGCTATAGGTACATATATTTGTACTACGCTATTATTTTCCTATGCATCAGAGATGAGTTGTTGTGCCAAGAAGTACAATAAACTAAGGTTAGATGAAATAATGACAGCGTGCTAGGCTACTTAGGATGAAAAAATAAACAATATTTTCCTTATTGTGGTCGCGTACAGGAATTCTGATTCCTCATCGTTCATGTGAAAAATGACATATTTAGTTTGATCTCGCTAATTTTATTGCCGTGATCTTTTCTATTTTAGTACGATGAGGCTAATGATACAATTTCAGCAACATTCCTAAGGTTGGCTAATTTCATTTTATGCAAGAGATTTAACTGGTTTGTTAACCTTGGTTCCTTGAGTGATTCCCAAAGTAGATCCTCGTAATTTTACTATGCCACTAAATTGATCACAACGCTTTACAGATCTAGCTCCTCTACACTCCACGCATCTAACTCGGAAATCAACCCAATTTCATGTGTATTCTATGCACATTTATTAGCACTTTGCAAGGAATAGTAAAAAAAGCAGTTATTCCACAATGCACAATTTACGAGGTCTGTTCAAAAAGTATGGTGACTTTTGTATTTTTCGAAGAAAACTGTAAGCAAAAATTTCACATTCAACCGAACTTAGCGCGCTTTTTTCGGTCTTGGCTCGTGCTGTAGCTTCCATTTGGATGATTGGGAGTTTCCACGTCATAACCATAAACCTAAGTATGATTCTTCACCAGTTATGACCCTCTGGAGCAAATTTTGGTCGCCGCGGACACCTCATAGGTGTCTAGCCCTATGGCTATTTGTTAACTTGTTCAGCTCCTCCTTCGATGCATTCTTCATCTCGTCAATCGTAGGGAACAAGAAAAATTCACTGGGGGCCAGATATGGGGAATGGGACTGCGGAATCATTAGTGTGTTGTTTTTGACCAAAAATTCGCAAACAAGTAACGATGCATGAGCAGGGGTGGTGTCATGGTGCAAGCCAATATTTGTTCTTCCACAAATCCAGGCGTTCGTGGCGGATTGCTTCGCATGCGTAAAATGCGCATAGCTTGCAGGTAATATTCCTTATTATTCTCGTTCTACCCTGTGGCAAGAACTCCTGATGCACCACGCTCCTGCAATCGAAGAAAACTGTAGGCAAAACGTTCACATTCGACCAAACTTGGCGCGCTTTTTTCGGTATTGGCCCGTGCTGCAGCTTCCATTGGGACGATTGAGCTTCAGTTTCATGATTGGTCACCAGTTATGACCCTATTGAGCAAATTTGGGTCGTTGCGGGCACCTTATTAGCAATGTTAATGCGTTGCTATTTTTGGTCGAATTTGAGCAATTTTGGCACGATTTAGTGGCAACCCGTATCATGCCCAAATCATTGGTAAAAATGGAATGGCAATGGATATGTTTAGGTCCTCAGCAACTTCTCTAACGTTGATTCGACGATTGGCCAATACTATTTTCTTCACTTCATCAATGTTTTCGTCTGTTGACGTGCTCGGGCGTCCGGCACGCTCTTCGTCGTTCACATCTTCTCGGCCTTTAGAGAACATTTTGTACGACCAGTAAACGTGCTTCGGTCCGAGGTATCTTCTTTGTATGCCACAGTCAACATTCGGAATGCGTCCGTACTACACGACCATGTTTTGCTGCCGTGCAGTATCTTTAGGTATCATGGCCGTGGATTCATAAATTGTGATTTGTGAAATTGCAGTGATTTTCGTATATTCCTTACAATTTGGGAAGATTCCAAATAATTAAGCCGGAGGCCGTGTCCTACATTTATTCTTTCCTTTGATTAAGTTTATCTACCAAAATAAAGATTCTCTCTTGAATCTTCCTATCACATTTCTCCAACACTTTTCTAATAATTCCCAAGGATAGAATTGTTCAAATATATTACCAATATATCTACGAGTATTATTATCAAGTAAAAGAGTACTACCAATTTTATTCGTCGTTTCTCCGGAGCATCCTATTGACTCTAATCTGTTTCAAATGCTATTTTCTATCAGCGTCGTTTTGGCGGTGTGATTAATCTGATTGCTAAGTGTTAACCAGAAGGTTAGTGTATGGACAATATATCAAGTAATGTTACCTATGAAAATGAGGGCCATTTAAATGATTAGGACTGAATATAACTTGCAGTTGGAATTTAGACCGGTGAAAATTTAATCAATGCCATAACGAGAGCAAAATGCGTCTTAAGCGATATCACGCATATTTGTCGCACATTTTTCACTGTCCATACGACTCCTATGTACATATACAGCTTTATCTACATCTGCATAATACCTCGAAAGCCGCAACAGGGACGTTTAGCGGGGAATGTTAGGTCACCACCCGTAAAAGAGGATCAAACCCCATGCAAAATTAACAAATTCATGAAAATCTACACGCACAGAGGTATATATATTCATGTAAAAGCCTTTGTAACTTACACGCATGCATATATATATATATATATATATATATATATATATATATATATATATACAAATATATAAAAACACAGATGTAGATTTTTAGAATATAGAGACACAAAGAAAGGACACTCACAATTTGTTATTTTACGTTTCGACAGCACGGCTGTCGTCTTCAGAAACTGAAGACGATTCTGAAGACGACAGCCGTGCTGTCGAAACGTAAAATAACAAATTGTGAGTGTCCTTTCTTTGTGTCTCTATATTCTAAAAATCTACATCTGTGTTTTTATATATTTGTGTGTCGCCGATGAGCGTTCCATTTCGAAGATATTTTATATATATATATATATATATATATATATATATATATATATATATATATATATATATATAAATATATATATATATAAATATATTATATATATATATATAAATATATATATATATATATAAATATATATATATAAATATATTATATATATATATATATATATATATATATATATATATATATATATATATATATATATATATATATATATATATATATATCTTCGAAATGGAACGCTCTTCGGCGACGCACAAATATATAAAAACACATGTAGATTTTTAGAATATAGAGACACAAAGAAAGGACACTCACAATATGTTATTTGACGTTTCGACAGCTCGGCTGTTGTCTTCAGAATGCCATATATATATATATATATATATATATATATATATATGTATATATATATATATATATATATATATATACATATATATATATATATATATATAGCATTTTATATATACATGTATATAGTAAAATACACAGTAACACACAATATAGAAACACAAAAAAAAGAAGAACACTCACACGTTATTTCTTGATATTTCGACGGAAACACTCCGTCTTCCTCGGAAGATTCAGAAGTAATGACTGAAATCCGTCGAAATATCAAGAAATAACGTGTGAGTGTTCTTCTTTTTTTTGTGTATCTATATTGTGTGTTACTGTGTATTGTACTATTCGGCACTTCCGTGTTACGTCTACAAAAGCATATATATATATATATAGTATTACTTATCTATCTTCCGCTGAAGACGGAGCCGAATTCCGTCAAAATTATCAAGAAATAACGTGTGAGTGTTCTTTTTATGTGTTTCTATATTGTTTATTTGTTGATGTCCAATTTATTATATATATCTATGTTATTTACTAACATAAACATGAATATGCACCTATGAATGCAGTAAAAGTCTGTAAGTCTATCCCATTACCCGGCAAATTAGAATTGAAAAGTAAGAAGGGGGAATTCTACTATCACATGGACATTCAGCTCATTATCTCCGCGCCCCCAAATACAGAGGTAGAGAATGTAACACACCGTAGTAGACAGACAGTGGAGGCGTCCCCCCCCCCCAATGAAGAGAAACGAGAGTTGGAAGGTGAAACTTCAAAACAAGCAAATCAGGGCAAGCAATACTATGACGAGCACTACATGCGGTCAAGAGAATCTTGCAACAAGCTCTAATGTCTCGAGGCAAATCGTAATATTTTGGACCCCGTAATCCAACATTATACGCAGTAAAACGCGAAGAATTTTAGTATCACAACCTTACCTACTGAAAAGAAATTTTAACCACGTTCATTTAAAAAGGAGACATACCTGCTTTTCATTGGGGGTACTCCTGCGACATAGAAGTACACGCACAAAGTCCACAATAATATTTTTGAAATACTACCTTATTTGAATACTATGCATCAGAAGTTTATCAACTATGGCCGTTGTCATATAATCAATTAAGATTTCTTCCTTTTCTCCTCTTATTAGTGGGAATCTCCAGTTATCGTTCCTGACTCTATCCTAACCATTACTGCTAGGAGCCATTTTTAAAATTCACATCGTTTTCTTACGAGGTGCGCATCATTCGGAAGATCTGCTTTTAACTCAAAAAAGAAAAATGACTTTTATATAATTACATCCGTACTCCTATATCCTCTCATGATTATATTACATGCTATTCTTCTGCTAAATCTCCTTCCATAATTTTTCTTTAGAGCTGCTTCAACCATATTCACCCTTGATTTCTTAGTTTGCCCTTCCCTCTGAAAACCCATTCCTTTTAATTTCTCTTTCACCATTCGACTGCTGCAGTAGACTTCTTCTACACTACCGATATGTTCGATCCTAATTTTCCAGTGGCGCACTTACTTTCCAATGGCAAGTACTTACAGTACTTTTAAGTCACTTGTATTTCGCATCCGACCACTTCATTTATTGCCATGTACTCCATACCGAACGCAGTCATTCGACACGATTCTTATTCTAACCTATCCGAGTTTCACTTCCATCTAATTTTGAGAAAGTTACATTTCATACACTACAATTTTTGCTGTTCTTATTCTATATGTGGTCTAAAAATAGTATCAAAGATTCCCTGTAGCTCTTCCATAAACAATACTGCAACGTATTCTACATTTATCGCCTGCAATTTTAAAGATTCTGGTTTTACGAAACGGAATTTCGCGGTTAGCTTGAAAATCTACATTTATGCCCCTGAGTGCGGTGGTTGTAGTGACCTACATTGGAACAATCTTTCGAAATATTTTGAGTAATTCACAAATTAACGTTTAAATGTACTTGAAAATTTGAATTAAATAGAAAATTAAATTAACGCCTTTCATGTAAGGAACTTGATTTCAATATTACCTTGGCCCATTATGTTACTGCTATAGATTTTAAGAGTAATTTCTTGACCTTGAAATCACTTGTCAATTATTTTCCACATACTATCTTCTATCGAGGCGCAGCTTGTTCGTTCCATTTTTAAATCGATTTGTCCTCACGCTTCTTCTTGCTGTTTACTATTATGTAGGTAATGGTCGTAGATATATCAAATCTATAAGTTGCATATGATACTAATGATAAAATACAGGGTGCGGCAACATAACTTACTTTTTTGAAAGCGTTTTGCGTTTAAAAAAATGAAGGTATGTTGCCATATCCTGTACCATAACTGGGACGATACCAAGGGTTTAAGTTTTTAAAAGGCACTGCATACTTAGTACGCTTTTATGCTATATCCCAAAGCTTCTACACAGCAAACCCTATTGCTGTAATAACACATGAGTGCTCATATTCTGAAAGAAATTTCATACAAAGTTTGAGTAATTAAGTAAATACGTAAACTTAAGCCTTAGCATTCAAACCAATTTAATAGAAAAGATAATTCACATGCGTCTAGTAAAATTCTTACGATAACAAATTATGGCAATGAGTTTACTATACACCCATTTAATTGGTAATGGGACGGGTAAGAGACGAAACAGGTTTCAGTTGAATCATGTAGCAACAGTAACAACATGGCGTATATCAGAAAAGACAATTTCGGCTGTTTATTCGTAGACAAAACTTTGTTTTACGGGATTATAATTGATCCGTCCCTCATATCCATGGCAGCAATTTCAACAAATATAGAATTCTAAAAAAAGAAAATGTCATTTCTCGGTAATAGCATTTTCTATTAACGCACCCACCTACTTATATGGTTATTATGATTTTTTAATGTGAAGTAAAAGTGAGCTTTGGATAATTTTATTTATATTTCTATGACTTTTCGATTGTTTATTTAGAGGAACATTTTAAAATTATTTTTCGGCCAGTTTAATATAAATTGCAATTGAAAACATTCATTTCTCATTTACAATAGCCCAATCCGTCTTCATATGCTTTGTATTATTAGTTTTACGCTAGTTTTCTGGACCGAATTTTAATTGAAACTTCTTCCAAGTTAGGGTTCGTGCGTAAATTATGCTGCAAAATCATAGACCACATGGAATGGCTGCAACTTAATTCATAGTTTGCACTGAGCGCAGACCTTATTCCCTTCTGAGAGAAATTTAAAATACGATTGAAATCCATTCTTGTTAGTTCATTCTTTCACTCTAATTTTGATTAATTTCTCCCTTTTCATTTCTCTACTCTGAACCGGAATTTCTACAAATTATTAGTGTGTTGAATCCCAAAATTTGACGGAATTCAGTATAATAAGTTTATTCACCAAATGTTCACATCAACAATTCAGTCAAAATATTAGATTTGAAAGTACCAGTCGTGCAAATTGAAATTCGCGTATGCAGTTTAATACGATTCTGATTCGGTGGATAGAAAGCGAACATCTTATCGCCCTGAAGAACCAAGATGCCGATAAACAAGAATATTTGATTTGAATTGTATTTGGTTTTGAATATTTTTTCATGCTTAAATATTGTATATCCTTATGGTTAGCTGCGTCACCCTATGGAAGTTTTCCTCCTGTCCCAATCCACGAATCACTCCCTAAAGAGGGAATAGCATATAACCTCAATTTTGTGGAAGGATTATTTAATGCTGTACAAAGTAAAACAGTTTCATCTTCCCTTTGTTACATATGTATGATATTGGCTCCAACTTTCGCGAAAGTTTTAATATAATGAGAGGGTAATTTAACGATAAATACTCTTCTAATATACTAGGGGAATTAAGGAATTTTTTAAATTATAATTTTATTTACTTATTTTACGACTTAATTGGGGTGAGATTGGGACTTCTTCGTATCTTCTTCCACCGGACTCCTGTTCATTTTAACGACTAAAAACACCCAAGCCCTAGGTGAAGGAAATTCTGCCTAGTCGGGAATCGAACCCGTGACCTTTGGGCTGACAGCGGAGGACGTTAACCCATCACCACTGTGGCCGCAAGTGCTTACCATTCCTACCTGGTACTGGCGTAGCGTTCCACCTAAAATTAATGCAAGATTTTTACGAGCATATCACAGGTATATTTTCTAAAATCAGGTTAAATGTCGAAAATATATGTCCTCATACATTTGTGTTATCTAAAAATCATCCTTCAGAGTATTCTTATAATAAAGGAGGCAGAAAATATCTTAAGCTTTCTGGAATATGAAACTAGGTGGCTTAGTAATTTCTAAATTTTTAATCTTTGACAAGAACGACGTATTACAGGATCGAAATTCCATTCTTAGAGAATATTCGTGAAATAAGTAGATTTATGAGTATTTGAGCATTGAACTTTGTGATGATTTATCAATTTAGAACTTTATTTAGGTAATTAAAACAAATGATTTTCATTAAAATCAAGTTTTTTTCTACCTCATCTATTAAATTAATGAGCCTGCGAAGGCCAATGATTTATTGTTTGAAGCATCTTTAATTCCAGTCTTTATTGACCTTGGCACAATCCAAACCCACGTTATTCGTAGGGAGAAATTAACTAATGTTTTACGGAATGACTTTAATTGCTTTCATCCAAAACGCACGCCATTGAAATGGGCTCTCCGTTTAACTCAAACGTTGTTTTCTTTATTTTTCAGAATCACTCATTTTCACTGCGTCAGTGAAGAATTCGTTTTATAGACCCAAACGACGAATTACGGTTAAAAGCGAACAAACGTTTTCACTTTCAAATTAAGTGAAATGCGACTTCGAGGACGAGATGTGAGGGGCCGATGCATCTCGGTAGTCGACGTGGTTCATACGAATTTCTTTCGATGTCACGGGACTCAGAACCGAAATTCACACCTCCCGCCAACACGCACTAGTTTATCCCTCCCTCCTACTCTTACCCCCTCCCCTTCATACAGGGAAAACGGCCAACTCCCCCTTACATGTATGTGCCCCTCCCAACATCTTTCTCTCCCCGTTCCCCTTCCTCCTTCCCCGCATTACCCATCCCCCTCCCACTCCACCCCTTCCGCCTGCATTTCCTCTCTAATGAGGTCGCATTCTTGCGGGTCGCACTATATATCAGAGAGCGCAGAGGGGTGGGGGGGATGGTGGAGACTTTTTAATTAAAAATCCTACCGCGTTCCACTCCTCGACTCTTCCCCATTCCCATCCCCTTCATTCCTCTCCCCTTAAGCCGGCAAGTTTTGGGAACTGACGGGGGAGGAATGAAGGCGCCTGGTAAATTTGGGGGGGTGTGGCGGCTGGTGTTCGTGTGTGTGTGTGTGAGTGTGTGAAGTGGGTTGGGGATGGAAGGGCGGCCATTGTGGTCAGCGGGTCGTGGATTAATAGTTGTGTGTCCGCTCGGAGGCGGTCAATTTCCGAAAATTTAATTTTTCGGCAGGATTGAATTATTTATTCCCAAAGCAAAGTTCCCTGCTCCATATTTGTTTTTGAGAATTATGGTCCCCGCCGGCGCCACTGGCCAATTAGAAGGCCAATAGGAATGCTAGAGAGAGGGTATGAACTGGAGTGTTTTTTCTTATATTCTCGCAGTTGCTTGAGCGAATGGGGCAATCACGTCTGAAAACCTACATGATTTCATGAAACTAACCTTAAGTTTGCGTGACAGAAGTTGCACGGAATAACTTGCTCTCTTGCATACGTCGAATCAGAGTGGAAATCATTGATTAACTAGCCAACTCGTTCTTCCAGGACCTCATATTTTAAACAAATTCAGTAGAAAAACTAATCTGCGTGGATTTATAATACAATATCATTGTAATGAAGATTCGTATATTAGCGAATAGCGATAAAATTACCCTTAGTATGTACATGCCACCTCATTTGTCTGCGACTTTGGATACCCGACCGCTGTTCATTGAAGATTGAGTATTTTATTATGGTATTAAGGATTATGCATAATATTTCGGAGGGAAATTTTTTTATTTGATGTCATATTGTTAGCCTATTTTGTGTTATGTTAATTGCATTGATTTAGTATTACGTCCGTAGCAGCCGTTTCAAGTTGAAACTTTGAGTTCGCGTACGTCAGCGATGTAGGTAACAGTTGACGTTGCATTGACATCTGGTTTACCTCGGGAAAACCTCAGGAAAAATTATGCCTGTAAAATGTTTCATGATGTTTACGGAGAGTTTTTCACTATAGCTGAGCGCTAGGGAATATTTTAAAATGTTCAAAGTGAGTATGCATTTTCAAATGAGCGTGTACCCGGAGGTCCAATCACTGTTATTATGGTTTTTGTTTGTGCGCAGTAGCCCCGTGAAGGTCTCGCGATTATCACGCAAAAATTAATGCAGAGAGTGTCCTTCATTCTCTTAACAGTCCATACATAGAGTATTGTGACTTTTTGAACATTTCGAGTTAAAGAAACACCTTCGTGGAAAGCTTTTTTCATCATCAAACGCAAACGCCAGGGAACTGAACATGCTTCAACTTACAACGGCTGCTACTGGCGTAATACTGGATTAAGTCGATTAAACGTATACCAAATATGCATAGCACATTAAACAAACAATTAAAATTAATATTAATTTTTGAAAAATAAGTTAGGCTAATGAATAAAAATATATTATAATTCTTTATTGAGAATACTTCGTGATATAGAGGTAAGAATTTCGAGTGGTCTATCGAAATAAAGAGTTGATTCTGTAGAATTATTCCGATGTAAATGTAAGCAAAAAAGGAGAGCCTTTAAAGTAAAGGAAAGCTTGTTAGGTGTAATCACCGTTTTCTTTGCATTAGAGATCAAGACGAGGGAAAAAGAATTGAGCCTTGTTCTTTGAAGAAAGTTTCAATTTCGGATGAACTGACCCCTCTCAGCCGTACGTAATTGTCCTTTCGATTGTGCGAATGAGTTCCACAATTTCACCTAATAAAACGTCAACTGTCACTTGCTCTACTTTTCCAAAATCTTTTATGATGAAAGTAAAATAAATCTGCGTTTCCACATAAAAATATGTTTCTTATAAAATGGTCAGATTTTGTTACAGCGTATCTTATGATTTTTCCATCGTTGTTAACCTGCTCGTGTAATAAATAGCTTTTTAGTTTGAAACACAAAGTGCTATTTTATCTACTCCTAGTAGTTTGCAGATTGAATTTTCGATGTTTTTGTGAAGGCCTGGTGAATGCAAAAATGTTTCTCTTGTCGAGCTACGGTTTAAAAGACCACGGTACGTAAACCAGGCGATATGAGTCCCGAGACGGACAATTTGTTTTACCCAAGATCTTGTGTTTGCTTTTCTCTCGATTTATTTCGCAAGGGCGAATATTCAGATCTCTTTCTCCGTTCGTTATGCCCTTGTTAAAATTCAAACTCTTCTTTTCTTTCTTGAAATGCAATCGACCAATAGAATTTCTCGGATCTCTTTCCTCGCGTGATTCCCTATCCAACTGAAGCTCGCCGCCCAGCGTCGTGGGGTGGGAGGCTCAGAGAAACAAATGAAAAGGGAAGACGAAAACAAAAGAACGGAATAGTGAGGATGGAGTGAGGTACTTGGATCGACCAAGCCGCGTCAATAATTTTATAAAAAACAATTTTTTCATCGAATCGATTGCTTCCGCTCGGACCCTTATTTCTCCATTTCCATTCCTTCCTTCCTCGTCCTCCCCTCCTTCTCCCCTTCGAATAAATATAAACCAAATCGACCCTCCCAAAAATGTGATATTTTTTATTTTATGCATATATATATATATATACATATATATATTTTATTTATTTATTTATTTGGAGAGAGAGAGAGAGCGAGAGAAAGGTGAGAATGTAATTGCGTCCGATCAAAAATGTTGACGCTGAAAAATAATGGAGGACAAGGTCGGGTCAAAAAAAACAGTTTCTTGTGACTTCTGAACTCTACGATTCCAGTGTCTTAAAACAAAACGCCTAGGGAGTTTCTCGCAGTCATTAACTATCCATATCATACCCTCCATCCATATATATCCATATATCTCCTGTAAGATTTTTGAGCACATCATTGTTAGTTCTATAATGAGGTACCTCGATAGCCAAGATTTATTGATAAATAACCAACACGGGTTCCGTAAAGGTAGATCCTGCGAAACTCAACTCGCACTATTTGTTCATGATATAATGCATTCCGGTGAAAGTAATATTCCAGTTGATGCAATATTTCTAGATTTTAAAAAAGCTTCTGATAAAGTCCCTCATTGCAAGTTACTCGCTAAGTTGGAAAGTTATGGAATACACGGGAGTGTTATATGCTGGATAAGACAATTTTTAAAAAATCGTGTTCAAACAGTCGTTCTGGACGGTGTATCATCCGATACTCTTAAGGTCACGTCGGGTGTACCACAGGGAAGTGTCATAGGCCCCCTCTTGTTTCTTATTTACATAAATGACCTAAGCACCGTGGTTAATAGCAGGCTCCGTCTTTTTGCTGACGATGCGGTGATTTATGGGGACATTCGAAGTCGCGATGACAGAGTCACGTTAGCTAACGACCTAAATGCAATCCAGACTTGGTGCGATACATGGCAATTGGAATTAAATTTGAAGAAATGCGTAGTAATACATTTTTGGGAAAAGAGTAACACCCCACCATTTAGTTACAAAGTGAAGCAAACATAAATCGCGAGGGTAGATTCCTTTAAATACTTGGGTGTAACAATTGCTCACGATCTGTCCTGGGGAAAGCACATACGGGAAATATGCGGTCGCGCTAATAAAAAATTGGGATTTGTAAAAAGAGTGCTGGGTAAATGTGACGAAAAAGTGAAGGAACGATGTTTTATTGCCCTAGTCAGGCCCCACCTAGAGTATGCTGCCAGTATATGGGATCCGCAAGAGATAAATTTAATTTCGGAATTGGAACGAGTTCAGCGGAGGGGGGCTAGATTTGTCAAAAATTGCTATGACCAACGCAGTAGCGTAACTACTTTGCTAGAAAATTTAGGCTGGGATTCCCTTACACAGCGGCGTTTACAATATAGATTAAACTTATTAAAAACATTTAAAGATGGGTCCTTTTCCGATGACATCAAGAACATAATACGAACCCCAACGTATTACGGGCGGAGGGATCAAAAATGTAAGATTAGAGAGATTGACTGCAGGACAGACAGATTTAAATGGTCATTTTTTCCGAGAACAATAAGAGACCAGAATTCTTTTAATCGAAATCGCCCAGGATCCGGCTCGACATAATAAGTATTAACCTACAAGGTAGCGACTGCGCAGGGTTATACGCTTATATTTATATTATATATATATGTATATATATATATATATATATTTTGCAGGTTCCCCTTACCTTTCCCCATCCATTTGAAAAACCCTAATCCCCTCATCCCTTACCCTTTCCTCCTGGTGCTGCACCCCCTGCCACTTACCTTTTTGGTGGCTTGCAGGGTATTGATGTAGATGTAGATGTACCCAAATGTCACTACGGTAAAAATATTGCAATTGCACCAGTATTTTTTCCAACCTTAATGCATGATCTGCAATTGAAGGCGATACCATTTACTCTTGATTCAAAGTTAATATTAAGATCCATTATTGAAATAGAAAGAAAGACTCGTACTTTTCCCCAGATTTAATATTTTTAATATTAAGACGATGATTTTCGTTTTCATTCCTAGGGCACTTTATTCATAAAAAATTGCCTTTTTACCTTTGACAGAGGCATAAAAATTTATTACCTGCTTCATTGGTGAGAAAATCATGATATCCTTTAAGTTGGCTTGGAAACACTGGATAATGATCTGATACCCCACTGCCGGTGATCTGCTTTCAAATAAAATTCATTGTGACCATATGTATAAGTTGATTAGTCTTGTAATCGTTATTCCTTACTATCTTTCTCGGTAGGTTACATTCTTTTGTCTTTATTTATCGACTGCAAGATACAATCATATAAGCAATCATCTGTTGAAAGTAAATTTCAGCGGTTTTATTTGCAAAACTTTTTTCATGATTTATAATTGTTTTAGATATTTAGTTCTTTACTGGTGCGCGTTGCTGCTCCTTTTACGGGCTGCAAACCGTGACTTTTTGAATCGTCAAATTGAGTTCAGAGTTTTGAATGTCATTTTGTTCCATAATACTCCCATTACACAATTATTAATACTTAAATATTCCTACTTCAAGAGATTTCCATTTATTCAAGCAATACAGGTATATTTTTCTATCACAAGACATGCCACTATACCTCCGGTTCATCAACTAAGCGGAAAATTATAAATCATCTCGAGAATCCTTTTCCTGTACCGGGAACTGATCTAAACTTCTTCTTGTTGAAATAGAATGGTTGCATTACAGTTATTCCATTGGAAAGTATAAAATCGTTAGTTGTGATCGAGATGGTGCGGCAACTAATGTACTCGATTCCCGCCGAAAGGACCCGGGTTCGAATCCCGGAGATGACACATTTTTCCTTAGAATCCCGATCCCTACTTGAGGTGCTTTGTGGAAAGAACTTTGAGTGAGTACGCCATCCGTCGGGTGGCACGTTTAACTGCGGACCCCTTGGCGCCTTTCGTTAAGAGTAGGCTAATGCCTACGCCGGGTTTCTCTCCACCCTTCCTCCTTTCCCATCCATCCCTAATGCCGCAAATGACCTCAGCTGTCAGTGAACTCCCATAAAAACGACTACTAAAAGTGTTAGTTGTTTAACCGTTTTATCCAATTTCCTCCAGGTCAATTGAATGGACACAATACCTAAGTGTGCGAAAATGTAAGCAACTCTTGAACGATCAGTGTTGGTTCACCGATTTCCACGGCTGTTTCCAATCGGGTGGTCGTCAAAGAGAGGCCTTAAATCCATATGAAGAATGCGTTCACAAATAGAGACGAATTCCATCCATTTGTCCGTCTTCTTACTTACCTGGCCATTGATTTCATTACGGAATCAATCATTGTAGCCTAAGGTTATCGCCAGCAGTCTCCCACCCCTCCCTCTCCTCCTTCTCCTCTCTCAAAGTGGCGTAATAATTGAATGGACCCTAATTACACGCATTTATCTCTCCTCAAAGAGGGACCGCGGGGCAGCGGCGGGCTAAGGTTTTTGGCCTGAGGCCAATTTCGGTAGATCAAAGCCTTCTGCAGACGACTAGGGACACTGGACAATAAATGTACGCTTAATCGAGTTAATTTGATGATTAATGGACCGGCAATGCGGACCACACAGAGAAACCTGGTGGACCGTTCAGTGGATTTAACGGGGAGCGAATTGGTACGATGGCTCTACTGTTTCTAGGATTCTCGTTGAAGGCGCAGCAATCGAAATCCAAAGCCAACAAGGCGTTAAAATTGTTTCCTGGTGCTTAGTTTGGCATTATTATGTGGATGCAATAAGAATGATCTCCCGTGACCCATCGTCTCGGGCGTCGGGCTGTTGATTCTACCTAACTATTTGTCGAGATTTGGGCAATGGTCATTTCGTCGAGTACATATCCATCTAATTCCTCTCGTACTAATTCATACCTAACTGTGATTATTCTTTGGCCCTCAACGACGCAAATGACCAAATCGGCAGTAAGATTGTTTGATTTCCCACCGTTTTATCACCTTAAGGTGGCATTCGGGTCCTGGTCGAGATGTATAAATGTTAGCTAAACTTAAATAAGAATTGGGGAAAAAAACTCCAATGGCCGTTATTACGGCCATTGGAGTTTTTTCCCCATTCTTATTTAACTGAGAGGCCGTAGAGCTCATTATTTCTTGTTAGCTAAACTTGATTAAAGTAAATAATTTGCTAGGGATATCAATATTTTTTGAATTCACAAGTCGAACTGAACTATTTAGGACAAATCCAACAATAATCATGCTAATAATCAATGCCGGTGACAAGTTCACCGTGGACCCTGCTCCCCCAGAAACCGCCCTTTCAGCCTCACAGGTTGTTATCTGGCTGATAATAGCTAATGGACTCAATTGTACCAACTGCGAGTACTTGATTTTTAACTCTTTCATTCAATTTTTAATTGTTCGCTGCCCAATCTTTTTCTTCGCATTTAAAGAGGTTGGGCTCTGCTAGCCCGATTCTCTTTGCCATCTTAATTCATGCATTTCAAAGTTCATTCAAAGTCCATTTATGCGTAATTGGCAAACATGCACGGTGCGTTCCAAAAGTCATGTAATTCTTCTTTTAAAGTAATACATTGAGCATATTTACGCAAATAATTAAAATTCTTCAAAGTGCTGTCCTTGGGCCTCTACGCATTTTTTCCAGCGACTCTGCCATGGCCGGTACGCGCCCTGAAAGGCGTTTTCGGTGACCACTCGCAAGGTCTTCGTCACGGCTAATTGGATCTCCTGCACTCGTATGGACGAAAACGGGTTCCTTTCAGGACTGCCTTAATCCGAGGGAGCAAAAAGAAGTCTGTTGGGGCGACGTCAGGACTATATGAGGGTTGGGCAGCGTTGGCACCATGTGTTTGGCCAGGAACTCGCGAACACGTTGTGGCAAGGCGCGTTGTCGTAATGGAGTTGCCAGGTAGCGAATAGGTCTTTTTCCGTCCTGATGACCCTTTTTCGGACTCTTTCCAGCAAGTCCACGTAGTAGGCGGCGTTAACTGTTTGTCATTTTGGAACAAACTCCTTATGGACCACTCCTTCACTGACGAAAAAGACAATAAGTATTGTTTTCACTTTTGATTTGCTCATTCTTTCCTTTACGGCCCTGGGGGAGTGGTCGGTGTGCCACTCAGAGCTTTGGCGTTTGGTTTCCGGGTCTTATCAAAAAACCCACGTTTTATCACCCGTGATAACGTTGTCCAAAATATCAGGTTCATTATTCATACTCGTATTGTATTTTGATTCTTTCTCCTAAACGTATTTTGGACTAAAGTTCCAATTTGCGAAATTATGTGATTTCGGCTGTTTTTACCCTCAAAATACTGATGATTATTACATAAATGCTCATTAAATATATTTTTCGTGAAATAATTATGTTTTTTTACACCATTTATCCATAAATTATTCTGGTGCCAAAAAAACATTTATTTCATTCATGATGAATTTTCGATATAATTTTTTTAGGAAACCCAAATGGTTGGATCCTCTTTTGTCATCGTAATTTGGTAACGAGTGCAATCAGGGTTAAAAACACAAAAATATAGATGAATTTGAGAAAATCTCGACATTTCAAGGCAATCTCCTTAGTTTTAACTTATATAGATCATGAAATATATTTCATTTAAGAGTTCTTGCTAAGAGTTCTCTATCCGATGAAAGATTGGCTTAGTAAAATGAGATTTTAAGGAACCTTTTTTGCCCACGTATTTCTGATCATATTAAAAGTGAATTAAAGTTTTAAATAAGATAAGATCAATTAGTAAATCCTAAAATTTCGTGAAACAGACTCGGACACTGGCGAAAGTATAAAATCCCTACGCGAAACTTAACTAAGGGCTAAATGCGAAGCGGCTCAATTAAAATGAATATCATTTTTTTCGAATAAATTAAACCAATTGATCCGTTGTTGAAATTACAATGTACTTTACTCAGCTTCATAAATTATTGCGGATGAAATTGATGCGTAGGTGAGTAGTGGAATAATGGTATTTTCTTAATGGTATTCCAATTTATATTTTATAAGCGATTGAGAATATGATAACAGTGTTTGAAAGAGACAAAACGCATTGGAAGGAAAGTGAGGTGGAACTTAAAAGAAGAAAGAAATCGGCTTGGAAGGAAGCAACCTCCCTCCTTAGGCTCCTTGTACTCCAGGTTCTTTGCCCTTGCGGGACAAGGGCAAAGAACCTGGTGTAGGAGGAAAATGGCGGACTAACTTGGGCCTACAGAAATTCCGTCTCAGTTTGTACCAGCAGGTCATCTATTTTGTATGCAAGCATTTGTATCACCTGGGAACTTTCGTCTTACTCACAATGGCGATTCAGTTACGAAAAATGGTAAATATTATATGCTACGGAAAAGGGTCTCTCAAACGATTTCTTCTCAATTATACATGTTCAATTTTGTGAGTGAAATTGCGAAAGGAAATAGTTTAAGCCAATTTATCATAATTTTCAGTAGTTACTAAATAGTATTCTACCAAGTAATACTGCTGCTCTAGGAATAATAGTGAACGAGCGTTAATTTTGAACGACGAGAGAGTTATAAGACACAATTAGGATACAAATGATTTCACAAAAATTTCTAGTCATATCAAAGTAGCGCAGAGAGCCACTTAACCCAAGATAACTTTTTTAATTTGCATAAATATTCGCATCCGTGTTTGCTTAAAACGCTTGCGGTGATCTCGTGTGAATGACCCAATCGAGTGGACTGTTATAATCAGGGAACTAAATATTTCCTCGAGGGTAAAATTAGTTTCAATTACAGGGCCTAGACGAAGGGTTTCGTTTCCATCAGCGGAAGGGCTTTTTTGATCTCTCACCTACGCCACCGTCGTCATTGGGATGCACTGACCACAAAATCAAACCTATGCAGGTTTGGACATACACCCTCTAAATTAATGTGATAAGCAGTTGAAAATGCTAAAAGCATAAATGTTTTTGGACTCGGTATTTTAGACGGCCGAGAATGTCGCTTAGAACATTTTAGCGCTGACACACTTTCAAAGCTTCTCGTAAGTCATCACAATTGGCGGCTCCCTCACTCTCAGCCATACGCATGCGGTCCTGGGGGAAAAGCACGAATGGTGGCGAAAGCTTGTGATATCTTCATGTTGTCCTTTCAATCGCTAAGCTCCCAAAAGTAATTGTCCCCGGAGGAGATTTGATTACTGGCGCATTCGCAGAAATATGCCTTGCCAAGATAATTAAGCTCCGGTTGCCAATGGGGATTCAGGCATGAGTCGTACTTCTCCGTCCATTCAATTCAGTCTGATCCAATGCTTCATATGTCCATTTACATCCGTTTGCTTCCCTTTTAATCAGCCTAAAGCCGTGTTCATGGTCCAGTTGAACAGTTCATGAAGGTTTCATTTCATCTTTTAATCGCTCGCCGGCTCGTCAGGGAAAATAAGATGAGGGATTGAGGCATGTTTACGAGATGATGGAGTTTGAGATTCAGTCATAGCATAAGGTTTTTCGGAAAATTTCCGTGGTTAAAAAGAAACTGAGGTACGTATTTTATTACGATTGGTCTGGATCGAGAGGAAAAATCTACTCACTCCACCACACAAGGACTGTACCAGCAGCAAATACATTAAGTGACAACTCCGTGAGGAAGATTTGTAGACAACGACTCGAATTAACAATCCTAACAAGCCGTCGGGTGTAGGAAATTTTAATAGTATAATTTTAAGGAGCTGCGAATCTAGCACGATTTCAAAAAAGCGCGTGGTCGATGTTAATGCCTGAATTTGAATTTCTGCATTTACGTTAGAGATGAACTGGGCGTTAAAAATGTCTGTCGTACAATCTAAATTTTATAAGGAAACAGTAGCTTGTGAAAGATCGCTTCTTCAACCACTGATAATTACTTTTATCAAATCCTTTACTTTCAACAAAACGAAACATTAAATCATCCCACTAAAAATATTCCCAGTTGCTGTAATATGAAACGCCAGACATAAACCTATGAAGGAACAGAACACACGATTTTATATTGAAACCGCATGACTAGTTATAATTTGTGATTTGGTAGACTGATTAATTGGATGAAATAGGATATGGCTGCTCAAAGCTATCGGATTTTAGATGCTAGATTTTAGGTGAATATTCACTCGCAGAGTTTTCTTTCAAGGTATAGTTGGGAAGCAATTGTCAAATGTGCATAGGTAAATATTGCATACGCTTGTTTCCTTGATTTTCCCTTAAAAATTGAAATAAAAAGGAAGAATCAAAGACTTTGATATTCCATAGGAAAGAATTTATTCCTGTCGACTAGTTTTACTACACTGTATCTTCATCTTAAAAATAGATTTGTTAAATTTAAATTCCTTTTAACTCGTTAGTTGAAGTCTGGTGAGTGTTCATACCCCATGCCAAACTCTCAGTTTATGATTCGAAGATTGTGGATGAAGATTATTTTGAGCTATTATTTTGGTCTTATTCTTTAAAAATAATAAATTCGTATTTATTCCTTTCCTTTATCCTAATTAAGGGCCTTTAAATTTCTTCTAAAATATTGCAATTATAGCCAAATTAACATGGAAACAACTTTATCTCTTGAAATCGAATCCTAACCCATACCCAACCAACACCATTTGGATCCCAAATGAACTTATACAAGAAAATAGACCTGGGAATATTATATTTTGAAGTTTTAGAAACCTATTGAAAATATAGTAACTTTCAATTAGAGGATTATGAAAATAGGTGTTACACGAGCGAAGTTGCATATTTGTACAAGTATAAGTTGTTAGTTGTATTTTTCCTGTAAGTTGTATTTTTGCTCGAATCTAAGAGTTTAAATTAATTGAATAAAGATCGTATAAACTTTATAAAACGAACTTCCTCTCCTCCAGTTTTTTCTCTCTCAGAAACCTGGTATTATAATGAATCAGTTTAACTGTTTTGAAACGCCCCCCCCCCCCTAGAATTTAGAACTTGGCACAAAATCCATGACACAAGACCCAATAACGCAATCAATGGGTTATATAAAATAAAATAGTAGGTCGAGTTGCCCCCAAAATTAATCCAACTGCAATCACATGTCTGTGTAATAAATATGGATAATGTTCGTTCATATTATCACCAGGTCATTGCGGCAGCACTAACGCGTGATCTTGTTGCAAATGAGTTAGACACATTAGGAAATGTGAATAAAAAAAGTGATTGATTGTAAATTTTTTTTCGATCAAGCATCTTTTAACATTGAGGTATCCAAGTGTTTAGTGGAAAAATGCACACAATTTTGTAAGAAAAATGAATATTACAGATGAAGATTCTCTCCTAGAAGAAGAATGAAGATGAAGATACTCATTACAGATGAAGAATGAAGATGAAGATACTCATTACAGATGAAGATACTCTGTCTATCGTACTGCTTGAAGACAGCCATAAAACCTTGGAAACAGTGTTTTTATGCATATAAGTCCCACCAGAGCCCCATCAAACAAAAGAATCAATTTATCTCTGAGACTATCTGATGGCCCATTTATTTTATCATGGTAATAACTTGTGAGCATAGAATGATCACCTAGGACTTGAACAGCAATAATTCTTCCTTAGTAGTCGAATGCTTAACAACTTCATCTATGATCTTTCCTACGAGGCGCCAAGAACACTTGGGATGGCATAGTTTGTTAGGTCTCCAGGCTTTAGGAAGCAGAATGTGAAGTTCTCGTAAAACGAATGACAGATTAAAGACAGATATTTTTCGAAGCATATTACTGTTACGATTAAACTTGATTTTGCCATGTTCTTACATTACACGATATCAACCTTTTAATTTTATCAATGCGAGGGAGTCTGTTTCTAGCCTTATTTTATCTTTTTGGCGCTTGTAACCACCGGTACTGGAATCGACTCAAGCGCGTTCCACCTTTCTAAGTTTTTGTTGACCTTAGGCGACTAGAAGTGGGATCCCCGTTCGTTTCACTAACCCAGTTGTACTCACATTCTTAGCACATCCAACGTATCTTATGTGAACTTTTAATACCTAAATTAACCCTTTATTCAATAGGTCCCAATAACATGATTTAAATGCTTAGTGTGGCCAACTAACGCAATCATGTGAATTTCCTTTACCTCCCCTTTACTTATTTAATGCATTTTCTTACAACACAAGGGATGAAACCAAGCCTCTTTGATGAACAATCGTAGGTGGAAGACAAGCTTGAATCCCAAGGATTTGATCACGTCCATTACTCTATTACGTTGTGTAGTTGAGCGTCTTCTTTATTTTTAGTGTTCAGGAGTCTACAGATGGTCATGTTCATTTCTTCAAAGTCAGATTTTAGCATTGATAGCATTTGTGTGTATTCTTCGGCCGACTCTCCCGTCATCTTCCAACAAAACAAACGAGCAAAAACAACTCCGAGGCCATTATGTAACTGTCAACAAACTAGCAATCAATCCCGATGGGCAACACCAACAGACTCGAGAAAAATACGACGACCTTGGTTCCACATTTGCAGAATATCACAAAATTCATATTGCAGTAATAATCATAATTTTTCTTAAGCTACAATGCGTTCATTATAATATAGTGATGAATCAACAGCATTTAGTAATCAGGTGTAAAAATTTGAAAATCCTCGTAATACAAAATATAATATAAATCTACATCACCGTAGTATTCTGAAGTAGACCTTAAATTTCTTAAGTGAACACTATTGAAAGCGTGAGCTCATAGGGTATTTCTATGAATCAACCATCTGTATCATACTGATGAATGGAGATGTCAGTTTAAACATTGGAAACACTTCATGGGAGGACAGTGCGGTGGAGTGGGTTATGAGATATTTATTTTACTCCAAGAGTTCATTACTGTACATTAGTTGACAATAAATAAAATATTCCCCCGTTCGAAACTTCCGAAACTATTCGTAACTCAAGATAGAGTAATACAACATATGCTACACTTCTCTCTATACTGTTGATCAATACTTTTGCTAACGTGAAAACTTACGTTCTTAATGTAAATTAGAAATGACAGGAGTGCCATATGTACTTGTACTCTTCCATCTCTTTTGAACTAGTGCAATTCGTGACTGGTTTCATTTTATGATGCGGTTAAAAATAATTAGTTCTGTAAACAATACTCTCATTTCTGGCAGTAAATATTCGATTTTATATAATTTGGTTTCAATGAAATATGTTGAAGAATTTTCTGAATTGAATTGAATTACTCTGTTTCCACTTGAGTGTAACTGGAGCCCAATTTAGTGGAAAAGAAGGAATTGTATTTTTATATTGAAACCAAATAAAATTTTAAAATCCTTTCGTTGCTAGCTTTAAACCACTACTTTCGGCAATTGAATATCATTTTCCAATTTTCATGCCGTTATACCCGGGAAAATAATGAGCTAACATGATTAGATCCCTCTTCTCACTTTTAGTCCCAGAGTCATGGATTTTTGCACAACTCCCTAATACTCGTAATAGCATAATTCATGATGTGGGAATGATTTTGTAAGTTCTGAAATATTATTATCTAAATTGGTTATTTCTTTTACTTTCACTTAACTGCTCGATAGCAATAACCATTTTCACTGACTTAGATTTAATTTTCCTGTGTATTATAAAATTGAAGGACGAAGAATTGTTCGTTTAAACAATAGGGATAGCATTTGCTCTAACGAATCTATTACTTATAATTAGGTCATAATACTTCGATGAGGTCTTTAAAATTCCTTTTGGTTTTTCTTAAGTTATTGTTACGACGCCGAATAACATCATATTTCATGTTGTTATTGAATATTTCAATCACTCTGAGGATGTCTTAAGATAAAATCGTTTTAGCCTTTCTTAGTGCCTGGGACCCGTTTTATTAGAGATTTAGAATTTCGGATTGTGTATAGCAATGATGCCAAACGTTTTAATGCTTTAGACCCTAGAAAACCTTTCACGTAAGCATCGGATGGCTGAGAGACCAACCTTGACTAAGTCTAACCTTCACCAAGATGGTGAGATCTAGTTTACCTGTCTGTTTTCAGTTTCTAATTATAAAACTATAGTTCCATTTCTTTCATTTTTTAATGAAAGCAGAGCTTATTAAAAACTTGTCTTAATGCTTCGAATTCTAAACGATAAATATACTAGGAATGTAGTGGCAACCTTGCGGTATGGATGCGGGCCGAGCCTCTACACCACTTAGGACTGCGTCCAACAACTGTAGGCTCCCCCTGCTAGCAGTTTGCTTAATAGATCAAACCAACAAGTACATGCATAAAAATATTCATTATATCATTCCCCGACTAATAATGCGACCATTATTCTTGTTATTAAAGTAATTTAAATATCAATGCGAGGATGCAGGTGGAGGAAGGTCTTTGGTATGAGTGGGGGCGGGGGAAATAAAAGGCGAGAGAGAAAAGCGGAGGGATGAATAGTACAGGAAAGAGGGAGGGAAGATGGCGGGGAAGGAAAGAGGGTAAGACCAAAGGAGTGGTATACAGAAAAGAGGGTGGGGTCGCAAGAAGGAGCTGGATTCCATCTCCTTTAATGAAAATGTTTGGAAACGGCGAGTGAGGAGAAGCGGGCGGGAGGGAGTTGAGGGTGGGGGGCAGGGGAACGAAAGGGGGAGGGTTTTTTTCAACGCCCTCCCTCCCATCTTCTTGGCCGGTGGCTGAGGACTGCTTGTATTCAGTGGATGTAGAAGGGGAGAGAGCGATGGGAGGGAGTGAGGGAAGAATGTTTTCCATTAGACAGCGATAGAGTGAGGAGGGGTTTTTATTTCCCCTGGGATTGTCATCTACAGGAGCCGCGCACGCCGAAAAGTAAGTCGATGTATAGTTATTGATATTAGCATTCTTATCTTCAGGGCCCTGAAATTGCTGCTTCTTCGAATTGGGACTCCTGCGGTCCCAAGCCAATCGAGTGACCGAGTGAGTCTGAGCGTGCACTTGTTTTTCAATCATTGCCTTTCATTTCTCGCGGTTGAAGGATTATTTTCTGCCCTTCGGATTCCTATCATCTGAATTGCTCAGCAAATTTGGAAATATGAGGCACACGCCGAATTCGTTAACCGTTGTTGTCGTTTTATCTAAATAAAATTTTGCATAGCCAGTATCCAAATTCAAGGTATGAAACATATATATATATATATATATATATATATATATATATATATATATATATATATATATATATATATATATAAAATATCTTCGAAATGGAACGCTCATCGGCGACACACAAATATATAAAAACACAGATGTAGATTTTTAGAATATAGAGACACAAAGAAAGGACACTCACAATTTGTTATTTTACGTTTCGACAGCACGGCTGTCGTCTTCAGAATCATTCTGAAGACGACAGCCGTGCTGTCGAAACGTAAAATAACAAATTGTGAGTGTCCTTTCTTTGTGTCTCTATATTCTAAAATCTACATCTGTGTTTTTATATATTTATATATATATATATATATATATATATATATATAAAATAAACACAGTAATCAATCCGAAGGTCGGTATCGTAGGTGATGGTTGAGTTCACCCAGTATTAAGCCCTATGCGGCGTGTGAAATTCGCTCATCAGGGTGGGGGGTAGGCAGGGTAGGCGCCAGTTCCTTTCCCTGTGCCGGTTATGGTTTCCGAGGAAGACCTGGTACCCAAAAAATCACATAGCTTGGGTGGAGCTGCAGGTGCCCAGAGTGCCTTGCCCAGGAATCGAATTCGGGACCCACTGGTCAGCAGTCCAACGCTCTACCCACTGGACTACCACGACCCACACACACACACACACACACACACACACACGCACACACACCCACCCACCCCCACACACAAACACACACACACACACACACACACATATATATATATATATATATATATATATATATATATATATATATATATATATATATATATTTATATATATATATATATATATATATATATATATATATATATCGTACTAACATTTGCAGTTCAAAATATAACGGCGCTTTGCTATTTATGCAACCAAACTAACTCTGTCAATAGTTAAACAATTTTCAATTAAAAAACAAACATTTTTGTTTTACTTAGTAAGTTCAATTATTAATTGAGTTTATTTATTAGTTTTAGAGCTGAAAGCTTTCATCGTTTTATTTACGATGCGCAACGCTTGTTTAGCGCTTCAGCCCCAAATGTCTTTTTCAGGTTTAACCATTAAAGTATGCAGCAGAAAATAAGTCGCAATGCTAAGATTGGAAATTTTGTTATTATTGTAATTAGGCCATATTGTTGATTTGATATTCTTCCATGCGTATTGCATATGCGTACGTACTTTCATGCGTACTGCCCGTACCTGAAATCTTTTTAGCTTTGCTTTCAATACTTGAATGAAACTTAAAAGAAGGCCTTTACTTTGCTTTAGTTAGACCACATTTAGAATAGACGATAAGTATCTAGAATCCATGGAAGAAACGTTTAACTAGGAATAAGATGTTCAGATAAGTTCAGGGGAAAAACGCTTGGCTTTTTAAAAAAATACTACGAGAAGAGGGAAAGCGTCACGGTTGTGTTGGAGGAATAAGGCATTACCTGCAGTTTCTTTGAATAAATATATTCTTCGTGTTTAAAACTTTCACATGAATAAGGTGTGCATTACATGCAGTCTTGCACGGGTTACTCCTTGATAAGGTGGAAAGGCATGATTGAATATATTTTTACGGTAGACACTTTCTCGATTAGCACCCGGTCTAGCGTATTTGAAGATGACCACATCACGGATGACGGAAATAATTGCCAAAATGTTGGTTCGTCATTCTAAAGCTCCGCGACTCGATTCTCTTACTAAGTGATTTTACAAATTCCAAAGAAACTGCGGGAGATGCCGCAACAGTAACTTTTAACGGAGTCATCCGCTAATGTGCATTTCAATGCAACAATTTCAGAGTGTAAAGAGCCCCAAAATTTCAGAGTTTAAGAGGACGCCTCGGTAGCTTAAGTGGCTAAAGCACTCGACCGGATATTGAGGGATCTGGGTTCGAGTCCCAGTCAAGGCGAATGATTTTTACACTCTGAAATTGTTGCATTTAAGTGATTTTAATTTCAAAGAATATCATGCCCACAGAAAGCGTTAGTGTATTCTTTAATAAAAAAATTATAATTTAGTGCGTCTTATCTGATAATTTGCTATTCTATGGTTAAGGTAGGTTTTTTGATGGACACAACTACCAAATAAATATTTTGTGATACCTAACAAAACAAAACTCAATCCAGCAAGCTACTTTACATCAGGTCCCTCTTTATATCTGAGTATTTCCTTCCTCCGATCATCCCGTCCAACATCCCTATCCTGTTCCTGCCCTTTCCTTGTTTGCCTGACATTCTCCCCTCTAGTACAGTTTTCTGCATCCCACTACCAGTCTGTACGCCCTTTATCCATTTATCCTGCCTCCATAGGATTTCTCCCTACAAAACCCTCTCTTCCCCCACCATACCAAGTACTTCCTCATTTGTTTTCTTCTCTGTCCATTTCACCTTCTTCATTCTTCTCCACATCCACATTTCAAAAGCCTCCAAACTACGTCTATCCTCCTGCTTCAATGACCACGTTTCCACCCCGTACATAGCTACACTCCATATCAAAGTTTTTAAGACTGTTTTCATAATATCCTTACTCAAAGTCCCTGTCATCAACTCCTTCCTTCTTATGAAAGCCTCTTTGCCTAGCGCAATTCTTCTCCTTACGTCCCTACTACTTTGACCGTGTTGGCTCAAAAGACTTCCCAGGTGCGTAAACTGTACTACCTGCTCCAGTTTTTGCCCTCCTATTTTAATGTTCAGCTCAGCCTTTCTTTTTTTGAAAAACCGCAAAACCTTTGTTTTATTAATATTGGTTCTCAACCCATATTTTTCGCACTGAATTTTCAATTCGCTCCGCAATGCTTGCAACCCCTTGGCTGACTGACAAACTAAAGCTTGGTCATCAGCAAACCTAACTGATGTTACGAATTCCCCTTTGACTCTAATTCCTACATCCAGTTCTTCCCATGCCTGTTTAATCATTTCCTCTACATATACGTTGAAAAGCGAAGTTGATAATTATTATTATTATTAAAAATCCACACGTGCTGATAGACAGTGTCAGCTGGCACGCAAGTCCCAAGTAATCACAAAAGAGAATAGAAAAAATCAGTCAGTAAAACAGAAGTACACTTAAAGGAAACTTCCAAACACAAATCTCTTTAACAAAACAAGAGAATCCCCATCTCATTTACATCAATCAATCAGCAAGAAAAAAAAGATAAATTAAAAAAATTAAGCTGTTACATATAATTTTACACCACGCATCAATCAAATTATTACATATATTCCTTACATCTTTTCTTAAAAGTATGCCCTCGGTTAGGAAAGGGCTCAAATATTTTTGCAGGTAAGGTGTTCCAATCAACAATTGTTTTATTTAGAAAAGAAAATCTTTTTTATTCGTTCTTTGTGCCCGGTATTTTACCTTAAATTTGTGGTCATTTCTCCCTATAAAATAATATAATACAAATAATAGGCAACCCTGCCTTACACCTCTCCCTAACACTGCCCATCCGGACTCCCCGTTCCCCACCCGCACCTGAGCAGTCTGAGACATGCACAGGTTGCGGATTAGCTTCCTGTTCCTCAAATCTATTCCATTTTTTTGCAATACACTCATTAGTTTTTCCCAATCCACTTTATCAAGCGCTTTTTCGAAATCTATGAAACAGGCAAATACGTCCTGATTGTATTCTATATTCCTATCGATTAGTGCTCTCATTACTGCAATGGCATCACGCGTACCTCTCCCCTTCCTAAACCCAAACTGATCATCCCCTAAGTAATCACTTGCCCTACTCTCAATCCTTTTGTTGATGACCGTGGGAACATCTTTAGATGAGTGGGATATCAAACTTATTGTTCTGTAGTCCTCACATGATGTAGCCTTTATCTTTTTTCGGAGTAGGAACTAACACTGTGCTCACAGATGTCTTGCCAGATTCCATTGAAGCGTATAATCCGTCCATATAGGCTTTTACATTTTACTGAACATTTTAGTTGTTCTGAAGTAATTTTGTCTATCTCTCCGACGTTATCTATGCATGTATGTATATATAAAACAGCCCCCTGACGCCAACTCTTAGCCGAAGAATCGGGGCACTTGGTTGCATATAAGACCCGCTGATCTCAGTGTAAATTACGTTTCCTCAATAGCTCAAGTGGTTAGAGCATCCACCCGGCAACCAGGAAGATCCGGTGTTCAAGTGCCGGTCAAGGAAATATGTTTGCACCAGTAATCTGCTTGATTCCGCCTTTCCCCCTCTCCTCTATTTATCCTTTTTATGTGTTCCTATCCCTTTTCTTTATATTTATTTCCATGGGAATGAATATTTGTTCGCCGTATAACTGGATTTCGTGTTTAATGTTTATATATATGTGCACAAACACACATATACATACATATCTATTCAGATATACATCGGAAAAGAACGCTCTTCAGCGACGACACAATTATAAAAAAAATCTGATTAAAATTTTTATACCGAAACACAGAGAAAGGACGCTCACATATATAGTTTTGACGTTTGGACAGCACGGCTATCATCATCAGAATGTCGTTCTCGGGCGAGAAGCGGAGAGGATATGTGTGTTTTGGTGAGGGGGGAGCGGTATGAGACGAATTGGTAATACACCTGAGGGTGAAAGGTGTTGTCTAAGTGGCTACGGGTTGGTCTCAGTGGGCTAAATTTAGTCCAGGATGTTTAAATGACTGAAGTACCCAGATATGCGCCATCTCGCGTGATCCCATCTATTTACTGCTTGCGAATTCAGGAATAGTTTTAATTGCCGAACTAAAGAAACAGCCAATATAAATTTGGTTATTGAAAGTAGTGTGAGGTAATAGTCGTGATAATTTAGGAAAATGGGAGATTCAGTGAGTAGCGGTGGTTAATCATGCGAAGGGAATGGGTGGCTGAGTATTCACCCACGTGGATAGTAGTGCAGAAGTTACAAAAGAGGCGGTTTGAAATGCTTTTGAAGTGCAGGTTGCGAAGGAATAACTCTTGGGTTGGAATTTAGTAGTCAGGGAGGTGCCTGTTCGAGGGAAATGGCAGCGTTTGTGGCGTGAGCTATCGGAGGTACGGAGAGGGGTGGAGAAGAGACCGAGGGGCCCGCAGGTGGTCATGTGGACTGTAATATATCTCGCAAGTTCGACGGGAGTTTAAATTAAACGGAGCGGCAATGTGGCAAAGAAAGTGATTTGGACGGACAAACATATAATCCGTGAACCCTTTCCAATTATTCGTAACAGTGACACATAACACCCAATTTTAATAAACACTTCATATTACCTCAGGGAGAAATGTGCGAACGATAATATTAGCAATGTGCTCTAAGGCTTATGCTATAACAGGCAGTCATTTTACACTTTTAAAGATGTTATTGAAGAAATTAGTGCTATATATTTGTATTCAGAAGTCTTATCTGAAGAGTCACCGAATATCAAAGTTGTCACAAAAAATACGTGAAATGACGTTGGTTCCTTATTTTCACAGAATGAGAAGCGAATTTCTTTACCTTTGTACGTAATTATATGTCCTCCTTAAGTCACAAAACCCTTTTAACTCTTCATTTCTGGCTTCTACGGTGTCTAGGCTAAGAGTGTGTTTTGTCATTTAGTAGATGTTCCAACTCCCTTGAAATGCGAATTTTCTCATATTTGTTTTCATGTAATCCACTCATTTAGTGTTTTCTGCTTTCATCGCTTCCTCGGAAGCTTTGTCTGTGCGTCGTCACTTGAGCTGCTTTTCGTTAGAGCTAGTCTCTCCTTCAGACATCACGGTATTTAACGTGCCAATCTTTGCCCCATATTCTTTCTTTCCATTGGGGAAGTAATTAATGTTTCCTTTATTTTGTTTTCTTCGTTAGTCGCACGTAGAAAATTCATGAGCAAATAAGTATCTGAAACTTGCTGCAATTTCTGAGAATTAGTAGGGAAACAAGGGAACCTTCCTATACCCGGGAGATGAGAATACCTTTTTACTTTCCTCTTCGCCCCGCTCTGGAGAAACTTATACATACGAAGTCCGGATCCGTCGACTCCTCCCGCAGGATCCCGCGTCTCTGAGGGGGAAATACGAGCCAAAGTAATCACCCAAAGGCTTACAATTCCCTTCGCGCCTCGAGGAACGCAGCGCGCTCTCCAGGGTGCCCCGATTGACTGCAGGTGAAGTGCTGCGAGCGAGCGAACGGGAGGAAAAAATAAACAGCGTTTATGAAAGAGCACGCGAGGGCTCTGGATCCCAGAACGCTAAGTTTTTAGTAGGAAGGAAAATATTGCACCCTGAAGTTCGGCAACTTCCTCAGCCAGCGCGCCCCGTTTCCCGAGAATGCCTCGGCGAGACTTGTTATCGATTGGCTCTTACAGGAGGAGCTACGTCATTAGTCCCGCATGAGATACGCTTTGTTGCCATTTCGATAAAAGTAGAGGATCACTAAAATACATATATTTTAAATTATGCATGTAAATGTTGGTAAGGTTCATTGCGTTTACGTCTGAGTCGTTTTCAGTTAGTTAGAACGTGAACTGAGAGTTTTACAAAATGTAATGTTCCTGCGCCAATGATATATTTATTTGAATTTGCTAAATAAAATTTACTATAGTCATTACTTACTCGTAGTTCAATGTTCTTTTAGACATTTGAGATTCCTTGATGCGTAAATGCGTGCTCTACGGTTATGTTTTTAGGCAGATTTATGCTTTACAAAAATAATCCTGACTTTTTGAAATCAAATAAATACTTAGAGGATATTTAAAGATAAAGGCATCATTTTAGGTAGCATAATCTGGAGAAAGTAATAGAAATGAACCACATTTAACGATCATTTTTTTATTTATACGAGTAAATCTGATAGCTATTCTAGTCGCGCAGCAGAATTATTTATGAAGTAAGATCTGGTGCTTTCCCCGCGTATTTGCTTGATGAAGTTTCAAACTTCATAAAAAAAGAATTAGTGTATCTCGAATTTACTCAATGATATACTATATCTTAAGAAAGAATGTATGCTAGATTTGGAGTGGCAGGTAATTTCTCTATTTCCATCGTCACAAAGTGAAATGTGCGGGTAGGTGGTGAAGCAACTTATATGCTGGAAAAATTCATTTGGTAGATCATACCTACAGATGGACTGAACTGATATTCATAGCATTTGCTAACCTGAAGGATCCAATCAAGCTGGCTTGATAAAGGCAAGCATTACCTAAAGTACCTGAAGATTCTTCATCTAGTTCTTGTGTGTGACTTGCTATATTTTAATCAAAAACTGAATTTTTAGAAAGAAAATTCCGTTTTTCGTGTCGTTCAAAGCTATTTATCGAATGCAGCAGCTTAAATTCAACCTTCTTCGTTTTGGCGTTCGAGAGACAGCTGCTTTTTACTTTATGATTCCATCATTCTCCTTAAAATTCAACTCAATAAGCTCAATTAAAGTAACTCAATAACTCAAGAATTTCTTGTGGCCACTTTGGCAAAGCATTTCTAGTGGGAATGTATTGCTCTTGACTCTCGTGTACCCTCAAACAAATATTCAAAGAAAGCGTTCGTCTAGTTCAATGGATTTAAGCGTTCAAGTTACATGACCTATTTACGTGCAACTGGGAACTTTTGCAATAAATTATAATATTTTCCAGTTTATAGTAGTGATTTGGCATGCTACTCTAAATCAGCAACAATAGAGAAGGATTTTACGTAATAGCATTCGTAATTTACAGCATAATCGGCGAGTTGAGATAAGTCAACATATTCTTTTCTGGTATCTACGTATATCTGCATGATATCCCGCAAACAGCAGCAAGGGCGTGTGGCGGGGGTAGTTAGGTCACCACCCGTAAAAGAGAATAAAACCAAACAAAAAATCAATACATTTATTCTAACCTACGCCCATAGTGGCGTATATATTCATGCTAAAACCTTTATAACATACACGCATGCAAATACATATACCATCAACTAACAAACACATGCACCTTTAAGTGTAGTAAAAATTTGTCAAATAATGTGCAACCCATAATTTGAAAAGTAAGAATGCGAAATTCCATTCCCACATGGACATGAAATATACAATGTTCTCCGTCCCCAGCGTATTCTACGACGATGATTCGCTTTTAATACCACGTAAAATAACGCACATTTTTACACCTGCATAATACTCCGAAAGTCGTGGCGAGGGTGTATAGCTGGGGCACCAGTCATGCATGTATATGCCCAACTATGAGTCCATACATGCATTCAAACATACATTAGCTCATGTACAAAAAATTTCATCACATTTAATGGCATTGAATAGGATGTAGAGTATCTGCTAATATTAGTTTTTATTTATGATATTTTTACTTTATCTAAAATAAATTTTCCGGCAAGAAATATTCTTAAAAATCTTGTCAGCAAAATATTTTTCCATTCGGTAAAAGTTTCATTAATTTGATTACTAATTTTGGTAAGTGTTCTATTCTGAAACAAAAATATTGTCTCTGGAAGCTACTTAGTTAAAATTGGTAGAAAGCTGTAGCCTGGGTCCAGTCTTCTCTATAAAACGGGTGGCTAGTGTATTCATGCCTTTCTTCGTATAATTTCCTAGTAAATATATTTCCCCAATTCATCATGCATTACATTATGAATACATCTTCCTCTCATAATACGAAGAACCTACAAAAATCGCGGTAATTATTTCTATGTTTAATGAGAAATTGTATTTAGGCCATCATAATTTTTATTCGGATTGGTTAATGTTTTTTAAAATATCTTCTGACACCCATTAGTTAGGTGAGCTATTTTCAAACTAGCAAGTTCAGGTAATCGGATATGTAAATATATCGATACAGTTCTATTTATTATCTGATGCATGATTTACGCGGTAGGTTTTTGACTCCTCAATCCCGCCTAAAAGCAAGGCGAGGGCCTGGGTAGACCAGAGGAGCATGTCTGACAGTGGAGCCGAAGTTCGCTGCTTTGATTCCCGTAATCAGCGATAAGTGTTCAACTCAGAGACAATGTGTCAATAGTATTTCGGAAAAAGGTAACGAGAAAAATAAGCTGCAGCTTAAAAAAAGCTACCCTGAACCCATGGTGAATGGCAACAGTTTCACCATTTGGCTCTGGCAGGCCGAGTGGGTCGGCCCGGCATCAGCTACCACATATGCGGGCGAGAGTGAAATTCACGGCATCGGAATCCAATGGAATGTATATATATATATATATATATATATATATATATATATATATATATATCTATATATATATATATTTGTAAATCTCTTTCAATAAGAGGTTCACAATATTAGACATTCCAGAAACTAAACTAGGATTGAGAAATGCCACATTAACTTGACTACGTTGATGTAATAATTTAGTTCATTAAACACTGCCCGACAACCTATTTAAAATAACGGACAATAATTAATAGTTTTCTCAGAAATAACTTTATTCCTATTTCTTGGTAATAAGGTGTTATAATACTCCAAAAAGTCTTTCTCAAAGATAACAACTTCATTATTGTTAATGACGCTCAAATAGTATAAAACTAATGTAGCATTTCTCACTTTGTTCTTTAAACTTTCATAAAAATTCAAATTGTATTTTCATTTCAAGTTTTTTTCAAACTTGTATTTTTTATTCTTAATTCATTGTCAGTAGTTGAGATCACGAGGCGTAAACTAGCCTTGCTGCCATGTTATCGAAAAATATTTGGAAAAATATTCATCGAAAAGACATATTTTCCACCGGTTTTTCACGCCAGAGGAATTATAGCAAGTTTAAAATAAATTTTCGGTAGGCACCGAAGCATTTATTGCACCTTAAAGAACATTTTACTCCTAGGATTTCCGTTAACAGGTTTTGTACTGTAGCTCAAGTAACGCTTCTCCTCATCCCGAAGAGTCCCGCCATTTGTACCAGATGTTGGAGGATTCACTCACGAAGTTAAGTTCACATCCGGCCGCTATTATAGACTCACTTGCCCTCCGCCCGACCAAACGAGAATGCTGCCATAGCCGTGACTCCCCCGTCCCTTTTCCCATCCTTCGCCGACCCCTTCCACCCCCCAAAAACGAATCCCTTTCACTCTGCATTTCCGTGACTGCCAAAACCTCGAATCCGCGAGGGAATCCAAGGCCGCTGGCGACCCTCCCACCTTCCCCACCGATGCCTCCGTCCCAAGTCTTGCAACAACAAACAGCAAAGAGAGAAACCTCTTGCCCTCCGTGGTTCTTTCTTCCCACGAGGAGGGATTCTTGGAACGAACGCATACCAGAGCTCTCACCTCTCCTCACCTCTAAAACCTCTTCGTCCTTCTTACTTGTACCATCGTCCCTTTCGCAAACTCTCCGGCTCGTTTCGCTTTCGGGTGTGTAGGCCCGGAAGGAATTTCGAGAGCCTGGTCATCCGTTGTTGTTCCCGCCGCCGTCGTTGTTATCGCGCGCAAGGGCACGCCTTAGTTGCAAGTGATGAATCACCCAAATGCGGAATGTTTGCCCGTCCTTTAGCGTTTTGGATGGAAGAGTTTACGCGCTGGGTTGCTTGAAAAGAGTCAAAAGAGCTGAATATTTCCAGGAACGCTTTCTCCGAAATGACATGAGGATTAGGAGAATCGTTCGGAAATGCGTCCTTGTTAACGAAATGGGCTTAGCAGCGCACTTCCTCCGTCGTTGTCATAAGAAACATACTGGAAGCATGGTGGCGACTGTCAAGTTTTAAAATTGGTTACTTGAACGGGAAGGCAGCTGAGCCTAGAAATAATTTCTTGGCAAACCCGTTGAAGAGATGCATATGGATGTGGTTTTTTGAATGCTGACGGAACAAATCAATGTTCTTAATTTTGATGGAAAAAAATGTTTTGATGAATAAAAAGTATCGATAAATTGACATCACGATATAAATAGTCGATGAATTTCACATCACAGCGTATCCATATTCTGCGGAATGGAATGCCTGAATGTTTTACGCATACCGGATATCCCCCTCGTTTCTAGGAATCGAAAAACTAAAGATGATATCTTAACTAAATATTTTCCGCACATGAGTTTTACACTTTTGCACATGCCTCAAAGAAGCTACTTTTACATCTACAGCTTCATAGTACCCCGCCAGGGCGTGTGGCGGGGTGTTAGGTTGCCCGTAAATTACAATAAAATGTCATGCAAAACCCACAAATTCATTCCAATTTATCCATACAAAATTGTATATATTCATGCAAAAATCTTTATAATTTACGCACATGCAAATGCATATATTATCAATTAACATACTCATGCGCCTACGAATATACATCATGTCTGAGCAAAGTTTAATCTTGTCCTGACTTGTAAATAAAGTGTCTTTAGTATTTATGTAGTGACTTTGGTTTGGTACCTTTTATGATTCCTGATTTTCTGGGGAAAGAATGAGTATTTTTCTATCTGTACTGAAATCTATCTCCCTTATCTTATTTTTGTGGTCTGATATATCTCAGTAGTGTGGGGCGATAATAATTCCTTTGGTGTCATTGTTACACTCGTTTGTTCTGAACCTTGAAGCTAGGTTTCATTTTACGAGTTGTAGGAAACTGTAATGAAAAAATCAGAGAGTGATATTGGAATGCTTAGGCGAGTCCACATTTGGAGTATACGCTATCTTGGATCCATGGAAGAAAACTTTAATTAAGGAATTAGATAAGCTTTAGCGAAAATCCGCTAGGCTTGTTAAAAATTGCTACGAGAAGACAGTAAGTGTCACGGGTACGCTCTACTAATTAAGCTGAAAGTCTCTTGATTCTCGAAGAGAGCAGTCAAGGCAGCAGTCAAGTAGAAAGGTACTTGAACGATGCAGGTACCTGAGTTTCGTAGCGGCATAGAGGCAATTATTATGACGCCAATATACGTGTATATTAATCCCCGGGATAAAATAAGAGAGAAAGGTATCATTGCCGAGAGACTCAAGTGCTCGCCCTTCTCTAGCAAGATAATCATTAAAATACTGAATCCAAGCACCTGAATATAAATCTACATCTACACAAATGCCATGCGATCCACCAAAAAGGTAGAGGGCGCAAGCACCAAGTGGAAATTATGCATCTACAAAATACCCCATGACACGATGAAATGTTTTGTAACAGGTGGTGCAAACACCAGGTCGAAATGGTTAGGAATAAGGGAGAGGAAGGATAATAAAATAGTCAAGGAAAGGGAAAACATAACCTCTATAAAATTAGATAGATTAAGTGTAGAACAGATGAATTGAAGATATCATTTTTTCCACGAGCGTTCAGGGATCGGAATAACATTGTCCGAACACGGTAGGGATAAAAATATTCGGGTCAAAATTGGTCTGGTGTGTATCCACAACCCCTTATACAGCAGACCACCACCATAAGTTTAGCTACATGTATTAGATATTTTAAAAATATGAAAATTCTCATAAGACAAAATGTGATTCCGAATACATCACCGTAGAAATAGATCTTCTGAGATTCTTCTATGTTCTAGAACTGTATGCCGAAGAAAGAGTTAGCTGATGGGATATTTTTATGAATCAATATTCATTTGTATCGCACCGGTGCATTGAAGACCTCAGTTTAAACATTCGACAGGCTTTGGGGGATGGCGGTGCGCTAGAGTAGGTAATACTGTATTTATTTTACTCCAAGAGTTCATTACCGTGCATTAGATAGACCCACGTTCTAGGACACGGTATGCAGATCTGGTAAACAAAATGGCGAACATTCAATTCATCAACGGCCATGTACGAAATATGTAGTCTCCACGCACCTGATGCCACAGTTAGAAAATATACTACTCGTACTTAAATAACAACATTCAATGATTTGGACAAGTGCACCAGTTGCTGCATGACTCTATAGGATTGTATTTGTATGCGCTTAGGTGTAATTGTTTATTAGCTGATATACGAGTATTTTCAAATGCAGACACGAACTAATATTTCTGCATGTATGCTTGATGATCTAGTGCATCCCGCCACGCGCCTTTGCGGCGGCTAGCGTGATACGGTGCTTATGTATGCAACGTATTCATTTTTACACCGAGGGTCTGCACTGAAGACGAAGCCTCCGCAGTTTTAATTAGAATCAAAATACCACACTGATTGACCATGAGACTTTATAATACGGGGTAGCAAAGAGAGTGCAGTTGATATATCACTTTGTGGCTCAGCCCAGGTAATGGAAACGAGCCTTTATAGGCCAGCTTTGGGTATTATTTCCGTAACAATTGGGATTAAACATGGAAGTCGGTCGTAAAAATTGGCCACCATGACCTTGTTGTCACGGTTGATTCTTATCGGAGTGTAAAAATGCGAAGCAGTAGTCACTGAGTTTATGGTACCACAAGGACTGAGGTAATTTCATACCGATAACATTACGCAGAAAATTATGCATTATCAAATGTCCGTAGTGGAACCCATGACCGAAAAAGGGTTCGAGACAGCAATCCGCAGGTTATCTGATGAGCGCCTTGCTCACCGGGCTAACCGAGTTGTCTAAAATTTACATTTATCCTCTCGTGTCAATTTACCGTGAGGGTTCAAGGTATTTGCAAGTAAATGCACTCGATTACTGATGACGTAGACGACCTTCACTTGTGTGATTGAAAACGTCTTGAACTTTGCCCTGTTTAGTTACAGCTATTATCTTTCTCGTGATTTGATTCATGACCTAACATCATTCTCCCTTGCTGCAGAAAAATCACGAACTATGTTTAAAACTTGTCAAATACATTTCTATTTATTTTGTATGAATGAATCGACTGAGTTCATTCCAGTTCTAATTTCCTTAGAACAAAGATTTCGGTGATAATTCCAGTGAGTAACTGAGAAGTGAGATCGATGCATGATCGTTTGGTTACAGCTAGAGAAAAACTATCTTTGGTTAAACACATCGATCCATGTTGATAGCCCAACCAATATAACCTGCATAAAACAGAGTAATATATTTGCGAAATATAAATTTAAGTATATGAAATAAGGTACTTACTTTGGAAAAAATAAATATCTATGATTTGTTTTGAGTTCGTAATGCTGATCGAAATGATTAGAAAGGTGTTGCTAATTATCCTTTTTGTTTTGATTGAAGCGAACGAAATTTTATAGGTGAGAAACAATTTTAAGGTACTCTATATAATCATAAATAATAATAAATTTAGTGGGACAAATTAGCGCACATTTATGAGCATGAATGTCATAAAAATATCATAAAATCAATGACACAAAAAAGTATAAGCAAGAATTCCTCTCAAAAGAGATAGTTCACTGTATCTGTCAGTGTCCGTTTGAATCCTAACTGGAGGATAACGAACATAATGACGCCCACGGTATTTTCAATGAATCATTTGTTTCATTATTTTATTTAGTTATGTCAGTGAAAATCAGCGTACCCTGTAATGAACATGGCCTCCATAATTTCCTGAAGTTGAGTGTATTTATAATTCTTGGACTTAACACACAGCAAGTATCCTAGATTCATTGGAGAACATGTTACTTAAATGCATACACGCACAGACACACACGCACGCATATATATAATTCCTGGCTGAGGTAATTGGGGGCTATTTCATTATTATGTATATCATTATGTATGTATATATTTATTTATTTATGTATGCATATGTATACATTTATACGAAGGCTGGCGAGAAAGTACGCCCATATATTACATGTAAGTACGCATCCTGCTGTGGTGGCGAGCAGACTGTATTTTTTCCACTTCGCCCACTGCGATCTGTTAAAATGTGACATAGGAAATCCCGCGAGTTGTCCGTAACGGCAGGCGCATATATATATATATATATATATATATATATATATATATATATATATATATATATATATATACATATATATACACACTACCTTGATCAAAAAGTTCCCGGAATAACCACCGTGTGACGCTCCCATCGTTCCGATTAGAGTTCTGTTTTTTTTGTTAAATTGGTACATCTGTTGTTGATATTCCCTTTAAATCTTAGTGTCATAACTTGACATTTGCAAAAGTTACGTAGCCAAGAGTACATCTATCTCTGTGTGTGTTGGCGATTTTTTACAATTGCAGAAATGGATTTAAATTTGCAACAACGAACTTGTATTAAATTTTGCGTAAAAAACGGATTTAGTGGCGCACGGACGTTGGAAATGTTGGAAAAGTGTTTCGGCAACGATTCTCTAAAAAAAACGGTCATTTACCAGTGGCACGAGCGGTTCAGAAGTGGTCGTGAGTCAATCGAAGATGATGAACGCAGTGGCAGACCATCGACATCGAAAGTCGGTGAAAAAATTGATAAAGTAAAAGAAATGTTGGTCAATAACCGCAAATTAACCATCAGAGAAATAGCGGAGGACTTGAACATTGCCTATGGATCCGCCCAAGACATTGTGGTTAATGATTTGGGTTTCCGTCGTGTAGCAGCAAAGTTGGTGCCAAAAGACCTCAATTTCATGCAAAAAAGAGACCGTGTTGACGTCGCAAAAGACATGATTTGCGAGGCTGAATCCGATCCCACATTCATCAAAAGGATCATTACTGGAGACGAGACGTGGGTTTATGAGTACGACACGCAATCCAGACATCAGGCAAGTGAATGGCGTTCACCAAATGAGCCGAGACCAAAAAAACCACGTCGTTTTCAGTCAAAAAAGAAGGCAATGCTGACGGTTTTCATGGATTACAACGGTGTAGTGCATCATGAATTTTTGCCAGAAGGCCAGACAGTAAACAAAGAGTATTATTTGGGCGTTATGAGACGTTTGCGTGAAGCAATTCGCCGAAAGAGACCAGAAATGTGGGCAGAAAACTCGTGGATTTTGCACCATGATAACGCACCGTCGCACAGTGCTATCATTATTCGTAATTTTTTGACGAAAAATGCAACAAATACCATCCAACAGCCACCGAATTCACCTGATTTGGCTCCCTGTGACTTCTTTCTGTTCAATCGAGTTAAAAAACCATTACGGGGAACGCGTTTTAGCAGCCGAGAGGAAGTAATGGAAAAATCGCAGGAAGCACTGATGGACATACCGAAAACCGAATATAAAAAATGTTTCGAGGATTGGATCAAGCGCTGGCATAAGTGTGTTGTAGTCGATGGGGATTACTTTGAAGGGGACAATATAGATTTAGATGAATAAACTTGTATTTTTAATTTTCTGAATAAATTCCGGGAAATTTTTGATCAAGGTAGTATATATATATATATATATATATATATATATATATATATATATATATAAAAGTATCTTCGAAATGGAACGCTCTTCGGCGACGCACAAATATATAAAAACACATGTAGATATTTAGAATATAGAGACACAAAGAAAGGACACTCACACTATGTTATTTGACGTTTCGACAGCTCGGCTTTCGTCTTCAGAATCAGAATATATATTATATATATATATATATATATATATATATATATATATACATATATATATATATGCATAGACACAGACAGACAAAATGAGGCAAGAGTTCATCGCCATTTCTCGCCTTGTCCTTGCTATCGCCAATGCTGGTCACTTCATCACGGTTTCTATTATACGATGCGATCCACATCAATATTAAAACCGATCACATTATTCAGCTCTGTGATTTTACTTTCGAAACGATATATTCGCGAGTTAATGCAACGCATGATTTGTCGATCAGGTAATTCATTTGCATGCCAACAGACCGCGGTCCCCTTCGTCTGTCCTGTGGTTACTCCGAGCTGGAATTCAGGCCGGTCAAAGGAAGGAGAGTGGTCCACTACTGTTGACCTTAAGGTCGACAGCCTTTTGTGCCTCGGATGTCTGGAACCTTAAAATCCGCCAGCTCCAGCCGACTTGAGTCCCGGTGCTCGCCGGAGCACAATGGCCTGCTGCTCTCGTCCACCTGCCAAAATTCCAATTTCCTTCTTCCAAACTTTCATCATTTTTTTCTTTGTTCCCCATCTCTTCCCCCTCCAATAGACCTTTTTCTTTTCGGACACTCCTCGTGTGTGCGTTTCCTCCCGAGTAACCTCTAAGCCGTTCTTTGGTTTTCCTTTCCTTTTTCTCATTCTTGAGGAGCAGGAAATGCCTGTTCAGTTGTGATAGAACTTCTGACGACCAGCTCACCCCTTTTAGGCCAAAAAGGTCGCGGAAGAATCGTTGTAATTGACTGCTTGCGGAATGAAAAAGTTTCGCCAAAGTTCTGCTAATGTACGCATATCGTATGTGCACTATTCTTTTGGGCTCGTGAATAAACCACAGTTTAAGACCTTATGAGAGGTATACCGATAATTAACCCTTCATCTTGTAGAATAACATTATGGAATAGGATTATTAAATTCTGTTGTGTTTTCACCCTTAGTTTTGTCTATCAATGCGCTGCATTAATGCATTTCTTTTTATAGCATCATAAAATAAGAGGCATTTTACATGGAATTAACGTAGGTAGAAAGTATGAAGGATTTATTTTAGTTTAAGCTATAAGGTTTCTCCTTATTAGGGTGAACCTTCGAAATATAGCAGTTATTTAGTCTTTGTATCCATCGAAACCCTACGAAACGGTAGGATACCGTATATTATATATTCAACCGCAAGTCGGACTAATGTTTCTGCATGAAAGGAGCCCTAAGATCCCCGCCATGCACCTTAGTGACTGCTTTTTGGTAAGGGTATTTTGTTAAAAGCTGTGGTAGAGAAAAGAAATTTTTAATCTTAATTATTAACCACCCAAAGCCTACCTCAAATCGAGTATGTATTCCATTTGTTATGTATCTCATTAACCAATATTTTTAAATTATGGTTCATATGATTCCTGCTACGTGCCTCTATGAAGTTATGAAAGAAAACACATCAGTAAAATATACGTAGGATTTTGGCCCGTGTAGCAAAGAAAGAGAACGTATTCACCTTGTCCTTTGCGTGAACATTTGTTGCCAAAGTGAATCGCACAAAGGATTATCAGGGAAGGCTCGCTTCATTTTTGCAGAATCTACGTCATGGAGTTACTATGCACTCCTAGAGGACAAATATATTAATTAGCTACCCAAAGATATGGTGAGCCCAAATTTTTGTAAATAGTGACCTGATACAGTAGCGTACTTCTTTTTCGATGATAAGAGAGCCAATTAAAACGTTAGGAAACCCGAAAATGATTAGCAGGAAGGAAATAATAACTTATCTTAGCTCCGACGAATCCATGAGAAAAATATTTGATGATTCTCTTCGTAACCAGGTGACCTCACATACATGAGTTTGAATTCCTCAGAGGCTTCGTGTTGGGGTTTAATGATTTACTCCATTCTGAATTTATGACGCGATATAATCTTAGCCGCTGGAGAAATTTTAAAAGTACCAGGTTATACGATGTGGAGAATGGCCAGTAAGATGAAAAATGAGAAAGCGTTAGAACTATTTCACCTATGTATCAGAGCAAGTTACACATTTATTCTTAAAAACGCTATTTTTTCCTGTGTTTCATATCGGGGATCTACCTTTATTTTCCCTTTTTCCCTACCCGCCATATGATGCTCTTAAATCTTTCGTAGTTAAGTGCATCTTCCATTAACACCTTCATCTGCTATTTTTCATTCTTAAATGTCCATAGTCCTTCGCGTCCTCTAACGATATACGTGTGCCATGATACCTCTGCGTATGATAACTCAGTCGGAAGTGCAGAGCGAGGTTGTGAAAGGTCGAATTTTTTAATGATCCTTATAGCATCAGTGTCATTTTGAAGCAAAACAGTTATGGCCTCCCAGCTTACGTAGAAAGAGTAATAAATAGATTTTAAGCGGCTTGGTGATACATTTTTTTAATTATGCGTGCTTTGTGGAATGTGAATAACGTTAAACACAATCAGAGTTGATATTATTTCACTTCCTCTAATATTATCTTAAAAAAAGGTAGCACACTTCTTGTGAAGGGACAGAAATGATATATGTAATCTATACATATATGTACGCGTTTATATTGACATATATAATATATACTATATATATATATATATATATATATAACCATAAACAGTAACCAACCCGAAGGTCAGTATGGTAGGTGGCGGCAGACTTCACCCAGTACTAAGCCCCGACGGCGTGTGAAATTCACACATCAGGGTAGGGGGGCCAGTTCCTTTCCCTGTGCCGGTTATGGTCTCCCAGGAAGATCTGGTACCCGAAAAATCACATAGTTTGGCTGGAGCTGCAGGTGCCCAGCGTGCCTTACTCGGGAAACGAACCCGGGCCCCTCCGGTCAGCAGTCCAACGCTCTACCCCCTGGACTACTACGACCCATTTACATGGGCTCTAGGGGTCATCGGAACGCACAAGCTCTTCCACCACGTCAAGCTTGTAGTCCATGGAAGGGATATATATATATATATATATATATATATATATATATATATCCATCCCTATATATATATATATATATATATATATATATATATATATATATATATATATATATATATATATATCCATCCCTATATATATATATATATATATATATATATTTATATGTATATATATATCCATCCCTATATATATATATATCCCTCCCATGGACTACAACCTTGACGTGGTGGAAGGGCTTGTACGTTCCGATGACCCCTAGAGCTGGGCCGGCAGGAGTAATGATAATTACTCCTGGTAGGGTCAACCATGCCAGATAGGTCTAAAGACGAACGATGACGTTAGACGTTTAACGAAAATCTTGAATTTTCTTATTGGTCTTGGCAGCAGTGTTTCGGTATCCACCTGGCACACCATTTGTGGTATCCGAGGTTTTCCGTGACAATATTGTAGACAGTAGTGCGTCCAAGCTGAGGAAATTGTGTAGCCAGGCCATTAATCGTCAATCGACGATCACATCGCAGTTTTTGTTCCACTTGCGAAACAATTTCATCAGTCAGAATACTGGATCTGACACATGACTCTTCGTCATGGACATTTTTGCGACCATTTTTAAAATCACGGCAACATTATCTAACATTTTCTTCAATCATACCTGTAGGTCCATAAACCAGGCATAACTCCCGATGAATTTCAGCAGTCGAAAATCCTTTTGCATAGAAGAATCGTGTGACAGAACGCACTTCACAGCTGGCGGGATGAACGATTGTCGGGGACATTGTTGTTTGGATGCACGGACAAGCAAACGACTTCTGAAACAAAACAGATGCTGCTATAGCTTCTCGATGAATTAGTAGATGGCGCTGCAGGAGCAAAACTGTGTTCTGAAGCGCCAACATTTAAATATAAGCAAACGGCTCTTGCTTTTTGAAGATACCTCGTTTGTGTGTGTATGCATATATATATATATATATATATATATATATATATATATATATATATATATACACACACCTGTATATATATATATATATATATACACACACACCTGTATATATATATATATATATATATATATATATATATACCTATATATATATATATATATATATATATATATATATATATATATATATATATATATATATATATACCCGTATATATATACACATATACATAAATATTTATTTTCCTGTCCTTTAGTAAGTTTTATGTGATTTTAGGGAGCGAGTGTTGATTCTACCTACCTCTGGACTTAACAAAAATTCGTCAACAGTTATGGGGGCTTGGTCTACGTGCTATCAAAGAATACAAGGTTTTTGTAAAAAGTATCGTGAAAAGTTTCGGAAAAATATATTTATTTAAGATATTGCTATGATGACTCCAAATTATACAAAATACATTCCTTAAACGTCGACACACTTTTGCCAGCGGTTTTTTCACGATTCGAAAACTTCCTGGGAGGCAGATTTCGGAAGGTCCTTGAGGATGCTAGTGTAAGCTTCTTTGAAGGCACTTAGGGTCCCATAAAGATGTCCTTTGAGAGAATATTCCACTATTGGGATTGGGAAATAGTCTGCCGGTGGCAATTCCGTACTATTAGGGGGTTGGGGAATCGTCGCGTCGCGTTGCAGTAGCAAGCAGACATTTGGCTCAGCTTTTGCTCGTTCGTCAAGACCATCGGGACGAGTTTAACGCGGATCTTCCGAATCGTGAAATTTTCAGTGATAGTGGTGTGTACTGTCATCTTATCAATGCAAATACGATCTGTGATCATGCATTCACTTAATCGAAGATCTGCATACATATTGACTCAGGTATTATTTCGTTTATTGCATTGTTATGCACAGTTACCTATAAAAATATCGCATAGTTTTATGCAATTAGTTTAAATAATCGATTTTATCATCTATACTGTTTGATATTTATGGGCTTATAAGGTAATCATGCGTTTAAACGTGAAATAGTGAAGTAAATTGTTTGTAATTGTAGGAAGCTTTTCTTCACCTACCATGGGCGCCTGTATGCGCTTCGCGTCCTTCTTGTAGGCGCTACGTGCTACTTCTGTGTAACTCTCCTCATTAATCCATTGCCAATTACCTTGGAAAAGGATCCCCAAAAGTATAACATGATCTATTTCGGTTCCTTTGACTTCACTGATTGAGTATACTAAGTCATTTTACATCCGTCGGTCGACTGAGAGGGAAAAAAGGACAGTGAAGAAACGTGTTCAAAAAATTACAAAAAGGGTTCACAAAAGTGAATTGGTATAGTTACAGGAGGAAATTTCAATTGTAACACGTACCCATTGCTTTGCTATGGCGCTTACTTTCAATGTGGCCATATCTTAATATGTAGCCCCCGCGATACCCTAACTTGGTGGCAACTTTGCTCTAAACCCGTAAGAATCGTAAATTTGATGAAAATGTTGATAGCAGTGAAAAAATCTATGAATTAATTATTCAAACCGGACATTCGAGTACGCTCTATCCTCGATTGAATCGTCTGAATTTGTAATGTTATGGAATTAATGTTTATAATTCCCTACGAACATTTCGCAGAGCATTCTACTGAAGTGCTAATACGAGCTTTTAATTAATTCATTTTTTTGCTTGTTTAGAGTTTTCATCATATCATACTTTCCGTTAATTTTCATCGTATTTGCTATAGAGAGGACAAATGCCAGCTCAGACAATCTCATCTTGGTACATATACGGGAACAAGTTCATATATTGTGACCTAAAAAGCTGAAAATATGAATATTTGTATCGAATACTTTTTAGCACAATATCGACATCTTATTGAGATGTAATGGTTTGTTGCTAAATACTTCAATACAATACGAGCTCTTAAATTATGCAATATGAAATTGACAGTCCATGACTGCAGCTAACTCACTATATCTGAACTCTACTAATAACTAAAAACTCACATAAATTCCATCTTAAAAACTATGAATCAGGATGCACTGATCTTGTGATGAAGCCATCTTGCCCAAAGTTTCACTCAGAAAAATTAAATTTCTTGTGTGCACAATTAATTGTAATTATATCAGAGAATATAACTAATTTCCCTACTCGCTACGACTGCGTAACTGAGGGAATCCAATTAAAGAATAAGAGGTCAAAAGTGCGGATAAGGTCAAGAGCAATTCGATATCATAACATTCATTGCTCATGCCTTCTAATTTGGCCACAGAAATGGCTATTTCCACACAAGTCATATCTCTCTTCGAAATTGGGGTTGGACATGGCATGACGTCCCGAAGTTCAGCAGTCTAGATGCGGCGAGTTTCATAGGATCTTCTAGCTCTTTTTTGCCTCCTCGCCTCCGTTCATTCCAAACCTCGGAAGCATTCGCTCACCTTCCGGTAGTAGCTGATAAATCACCAAATTCTGAAAACACGGCCGCCGCGCGGGGGCACACTCCTCTGTTTCGACGAATAAATTCCCCACCCACTCTCGTCTCGGTTCCGCGTACCACTCACCCACTCACCTCCTCCCCCGCCCTTCCTCCCCTAGACGATATCACCGGGGCGGGGACCCGAAAGAGATAGGCGGAAGGGAAAGACGGACGTACGCATATATATTATATATATATATATATATATATATATATATATATATATATATATATATATATATATATATATAAACACACAGTCCAATTGCGGTAATACCGTGCGGAGGATGGTTAATTCGTTTCCTTTCTTTGTTCCGCTTCGAAAAACGGGAGAGCCGTACCACCCACGTGAATGAAACGACGGCGAAAAAACGGTTATGTTTGGGGAGAGATGGTTCGAAACGTCCGCTGCATTCGCCACTGCCCGTGTGTCGAACGAGTAACCCATCCGAAGGAATAAATCACGCACTGCGCGGCTGCGGGGATTCCTCTCAAACATCCCTTTGCTGGGGGCGCAGCGGCTCCTGTGCGCCGATATCCTTCCACCGCTCCCCTCCCCATGCCCTCCGCCACCTGGCCCTGTCTGTTGACTCAGCCCTGCATCGCTGGAAACGACGGCGATCTTCATTTTAATTTCCAACCCAGTCGTCAATTATTTTTCGTTCTCTCCGCACCTTGGTCTCTCCCGCCGCATTTTCATTTCAGGGCCGCGCGCACATTCTTCCATCTCCTATAGGTGTCAGTCACCGCATTCATTGGTTAAGCAAACACTTCCGATAGGCAGCTTCGTTTAGATCAGATTTGATGGAACACATGAATTGACCGAAATCTATGTCTTCCATTAGGTCGTCAAGTATGTAAAAATGTAAGATTTTTTGTAAACTAACGCACTTAAGCAATTATGGAGCCTAAATCCTGTGATCAGCTACTACTACTCCGCTGTTCGTGAAGTATATTTTGAATTATTAAATCTGATAACGAGCAATTAAAATCGCGTCATGAGATATGGCATACTTATTGCTGTGTTCTTTAATATGCTGAGTTTTAGTTCCATGCTGGGGCTAAAAAATAAAGACAATGACTTAGCTGTACTCGACAATCCCACATGTTGCCTACAATACCTAGTTTTATAGGGTTTAATCTGATAATTTCCTTTTTGAAGCGGGTTTTAACGTAAGCATTTCGATCGAATTACAACATTCTTGCAATTTTTCTCAAGAACCACTTATCTATTACATGTATATTAAATAAAAATATCTTACCACAGATGTTAAGTTCATAGCATTAAGATATCCCTTATCACTCCTATCACGACGCATAAGAATAATGAACCCGTAGTGCCCACCCTCAGAAGCACTTGTTATATACTTCATCAATTCAAAGTTGACGGAACTCTTTTAGGATTCAATTTATTGGATTACTTCTCTTTGCCTTAGCTCTAATATAAAAAATACTGCCTTCTGCATTTTACGAAATATTCAATTAGTGACATTTGAAACCCAGTTTAGTTTTTTATTTAACGCTAAACTATTTCAGGTCGCACATAATTTTCCTCGGTGATTTGTTTATGTGAGATAAAGCATTCGATTCTAGTTTGCCTATATTTAAAATAAAAATAATGTTTTCATCCTTTTAAGAAACTCGTTCCTGAATAGCGATGTAAGAAAATAACATTATATTACCCTGTCCAATAAATACGTTAACTGAGGTCAATAAAAACTTTGTTTTGCAAAATTTATTCTGCATCAATTTTGTCCCTTTCAAAATACTCTCCATTCGGTGCTATGTACTTATTCCATCTTCTTTTCCCCAATTTAAAGCACCATTGGAAGTCCTCGAGAGTTAGGCTTTTTAGTTGTCTCGTCGTTTCTTGCGTTATTGTGTCCACATCTTTTCGGCAATGTCCCCTGATCACATTTTTGCATTTTGGGAATAGGAAAAAGTCGCAGTGAGTGAGATCTTGCGAATAAAGAGGATAATCAAGGATGTTGATTGAATTTTTTGCTAGAAGCCGGCGAACAATCAAAGCTGAGTGTGCTGATGCATTGCCAAGGTGAAGGATCCATCCATAATGTTCGGTTAAAATATAGTGCCCTGTTGATTTTCCTCAATTCAGGTCATCGGCTATCATTCGGACAGTTTTCCGAAGATCGGTAAGGAGAAGGGACACTTTAAAACGGATTTTATCTTCAGAGCATTATCACCGTAAACAGCTGTCAACATTTCAGTAATTTCTTGAAAACCTTTACCGCACTTCAACAAAATACTGAATGTTGATTCGTTGCTCTGTAATCTCGTCAATTTCCATTTTCGACAAACAGTAAAAACAAGGACAACGGAAGCTAGCATAACTGGCACCATACGCATAACTCGACCATCCGCCAAGCACAGACGGCTCACTGGGTCTCAGGCAACTAACGTCGTTAGAGGGCGGGGCTATAGTCCGCGGCATGGCCGCCAGATTGCACCAGTTCGCGCATTTATTGCACCGACTACGTATATGAAAGTTAATATTTTCAGGTTTAACGGTTTGTATCCTAATTGACATTTCAATGTGCTAACCATGTAGAGCTAAGTGAGGAAGTGCTTTTGTTTAGCAGCCATGGTTCCGTTTACCCCCGGGTCACAAAGTAAAATGAATTTTTACTCTGAATCTTTTATGACTTAGCGAGTTATTTTACGTATATAAATGACATAGGATTTATGTATTTCAGTGGCTAGAAAAACAAGGCAGAAACCCATTCATTATCTAAGTGGTGATGACCTTTGAGTTTACGGGTGAATTTCAGCTAACCTCAAGGTCGCAGCGGATGTAAGCTAAGTCAAAGACATTCCTTGAGGGCTATCTCAGCTGGCCATGTAAACGAGCAGTTTATTTGTACTCTTTAGAAAAGCTTTTGCTGACGTCAGAAAACATTTGGTTTGTTATAGATACTATGCTATATCGCCTTAACTATATTTCCTATACTCTTGAAATCGGAATATTTCAGCCCCCATAAATGGCAGTGAATGACCAAAGACTCATTGGCCTGTTTCATAACCCTATGAGTGCCACCGTATTACGACATCGTCCATTAGCGTGGCCTTTCAAAGAGGTGGAAAAAAAGTTGTAAATCGCCAATTCGGATGTACCCAAATAGAGGGAGAAAGGACATGGCATTAGAGGATATTACTTAATGGATTTTTTTATTGACTTTCCATCAGTCTAGGGAGTATGGTTCTGACGCGCGGAGCTAATTTCATTGAAAACCGACTGCGTCAATTTTTATTATTTTACACTTGAAGATTATCTCACGACGATCTCAACTCCTTTTCGTAGATTTTGTATTTTTACTCAAGTTGTGGAGTTGATCAAAATATTAATCTACCTAAGTTTTGAAACCGCGGAAGTGATATGTTACAATAGTTACAACTGGGCCACTGTAACTACATGCACTGTAATATTAATTGCATGCAAGTGTTATAGAGAGACCCGTTGATGAGATTAAAAAGTTAATTAAAAGCATTCTTAACGCAGAGAAAATCAGGACAAGTCACGTTATCAAATGAAGGGTGGTGAATTAATGATAGCTTGTTAACAATTGCTATTGAAAATCCTATTTTTTAGATATTAGGGAAATAGAGTAGTGGTACATATTAATGTTTCTAAATAACAATATCGATCCTGTCATACCTTTTGAGCTCAAACATGCACGGAAGCGCTGTGATTACCGCCTCTCCTGCTGAGATGATTCTTGGAAAAACTTACTCTCTGAGTGATCCAATCGCCCAAATATCCTTCGTTTATGTAGAAAATCTACTGATTTTTTATGGCACAAAGGTTTTTTTTAATTGAAAATGTGGCCAAAAAAGAGGACAATAAATATGTGTTCATTAGTTTTCCTGTTAATTTCAGCCTGCTGCAGATTATTGGTCATAACATTTAAATGCCTGACTGAAAAATCCGAAAACGACGTTGTTATTCAGTGCTTGTATTAGATGCTTACTCTCTGAAAGTTTTCCTGAGTTAGTTGTGCAGAACTTATTTTAGAGGTGAATGCGTCACTGTGGAGATGCTGCAGCACCCATTGAATTACTTATGTGTGAGTTTTAAAGAATAGGATGTTTACATATTATATATATATATATATATATATATACATATATATACCCATATATACACATATACATATACATGTATGTATATGTATATGTGTATATATATGTATATATATATATATATATATATATATATATATATATATATATATATATACTATATATCTTCGAAATGGAGCGCTCTTCGGCGACGCACAAATATATAAAAACACAGATGTAGATTTTTAGACCATCTGAAGACGATGACCGAGCCGTCGAAACGTCAAATAACATATTGTCAGTGTCCTTTCTTTGTGTCTCTATGGTCTAAAAATCTACATCTGTGTTTTCATATATATATATATATATATATATATATATATATACGCGAGTGTATATATATATATGTACACGAGGTCTGTTCAAGAAGTATCGCGGCTCTTGTGTTTTTTCAAAGTTAGTTATTTACTCATGAATGAGTATATATACCTGTGTATAATCAGGCAATCAACGGGTTAAGGTAGGATTTGGATGGATACAACTACCGAATAAATATTTTTTATGCATGTATGCATATATAGAATTTTAAGGAAAAAATGTGTTGGCAAAAAAATTACCTGCATTGCATTGAATGCCCCTTTAAATGTTCGTACATTTACACCCACGTAAACTGTCTTTCTGACATCATCTGACCCACATGGTTGATGAAATACCCGATTTGTCCCTTTAGTGTTGATTGAGAATTCATTCATTGTTGTAATATGGCAGTTTTGTGCTGATGCTGGATCGATTAAATGTAATATTTTCCGTTTCTAAAACGGTTTACAAATAACTATATCATAGGTATTTTTATGAGCCTTATAAAATTAATTTTGCAAATATTCTCACAATAGCTGAAAAAGTATTGATATTCTAAGTTCAAGGTAAACAGAAATAATTCACATATGCCTGTTTGTGAGTATTAAAATGTGAAGTATACAAATACGGAACTTACCTGAAGTTGTTTAAGAAGCGTACATTTCTTATTCACATCAATAAAAGTTCATTATGGGACGTTTTTTATGGCAATTGTCTTCAATTCAAAATCTCGGATAACTGGTAAAACACAAAATATTTATGATTTATTAAAAACCCCTTTATCGTCAATGAAATAGATAAGAAATAAGGCTATATTTAGTTATCAGAGTTTGAATGAAATTTATCGTTCATTACGGGAAAAATCAATTAAAATTCAAGGTTAATTTGATTAAATGTTAAATTGAATCATGATCAATTCGTGACACTTCCATTAAACATTTAATTTAAATCGGCTGGATTAAATTCTTCTATTCCCTTAAAAGCGTATATATGCATGGCGTGCTTTAATTATTATAAAATATATCAAATGTAATTCAGGTGGCTGCAGCAGTCACTACACTATACGCTTGAACATCGATATTCATGGTTGTAGTTTCGGAATTAACCATTGGGAGGAACCTTTGATTTTTGGTACTTCAACAGACTCTAAACTTCAGATCCTACCTGTATTTCTCTATTCCCTGCCTCGTTCCACCCATTAGGGTAGTTAAGGCAAGGATGTCTATAGTCTGTCTATTTATCGTATACTTAATTTAGTAATTAGGGTTATCATTTTAGTTACAGTTACTTACCAGTTTGAAATAGGTTTTATACAGTCCCTGAGGACACTTATTCATCATCATATTGATACACTTCTATAAGTCCTTATCTCCCACTACCTGCGTCGCTTCTTTCTCCTTATATTTCCAGAGTAAAGAGACAATTCTCTCACACCTCTCCCCACTCCATTGTTTGATTTTCTCATACCCATTACCGCTTGCAAATTATATGCTACATATACATGTGTGTGTGTATATATATATATATATATATATATATATATATATATATAGTGTGTGTGTGTATATATATATACACACACACACTATATATATATATATACACTATATATATAACTATATATATATACACTATATATATAACTATATATATATACACTATATATATAACTATATATATACACTATATATATAACTATATATATACACTATATATATAACTATATATATATATATAGTTATATATATATATATAGTTATATATATATATATGCTTATGGCATGCTCATAAAGAAAGGGCTGTTTGGTCACAGGAAAAAATATACTCATATACTCATAAGAAACACATTTTATTGGCACTTTTAGTTAGCTACAAACCTACTTAACTTCTCTACGTAATCGCCGTTCACTTTTAAGCATTTTTGGTACCGCTGCACCAGCTTCTTTAACTCCTCTGCATAGAAGCTCGCCGCCTGAGAGATGAACCGATTGAAAACGCCGTTCTTGTGTTCCTCTTCGGTTTCGAAACGTTGTCCACCAAGCCACTGTTTCAAGTGCAAGAAAAGGAAGTAGCCGGTAAGTGCAAGGTCAGGACTGTACGGTGGGTCGTCAAAGAGTTCCCAACGAAAATCTTTAAATTTCTTATTGGTTTTGGCAGCAGTATTCCGATACCCACCTTGCACACAATTCGTGGTAACCGAGGTGCTTCCAAATTGAGGAAATCGTTCAGCAAAGCCATTGATCATCAATTGACGATCACATCGCAGTTTTTATTCCACTTGCAAAACAATTTTATCAGTCAGAATACTGGGCCTGCCACTTCGCTCTTCGTCATGGACATTTGTTCGACCATTTTTAAAATCACGGTACCATTGTCTAACCTTTCCTTCACTCATAACTGTAGGTCCATAGACTAGGCATAACTCCCGATGAATGTCAGCTGCCGACAATCCATAAACATCGCAAACTCGTCGGAGATTAGAATTGAAATGACCGGCAATTTACTCAAAAGCTCATCGCAAACCGTTTTGGAATATCCAAAGAAGATGTTAGTCGTGTTAAAGGCAGACCAGCGCCAATAAGGTAATATGACAACGCTCGTCCACACACCTCGCGCGCAACTGGAGAGACTTTGCGAAACCTGAAATTTGAACCGATTCCACAACCTCATTCCCCCGATTTTTTTCCTCAACCCAAGAGAGACCTCAAGGGTAACCATTACACCTCGGATGATGAGGTAAAGGGAGCTGTCAAGTCCTGGATTCAAGAAATGTCTTAGAGTTTTTCAGTGACGGAATGAAAAAACGTTTACACGTTGGGAGAAATGTGTTAGCCTTAACGATAACTATGTTGAAAAATAAATATATGATTTTAAAACGCTATAAATGTACTTAAATGTAATTTTCGTTCGATATTTGTACTGTTTTTTGTTCACGCTCTACAAGCATGTGTGCATTACCTTTCAGCTATCCCCGTGTAAAAACATTGATATAGATTGCTCAAACAAAGACAAACAAAGAAAGAACACTCACATATGTAGTTTTGACGTTTCGACGGCACGATCAGAATCTTTGATTTGGGCGTTCTGAATAGAACCCTACCGTTCTGAATAGAACTCCGGAACCACACTTGCCACCGAAACATAAAGACGAGGTGGCCGGTGTGCACCTTTGTTTTAGCCTTTTCTGCACTCTTTTTTAATAGTGGGGCTTCCTCCCAAATCACTCCAACATAGTCGTCACTATTACTGTCTTCTCGGGTCCAATTTTCAGCAAATCCAGCGCCTAATGGCATGCCCACTCCCGCAATTGTATCTAATGGTATTATGACATTTTTATAAAGAATGAATCACCGGATAATAAAATATCTAAATCCTGGAGCCAGCCATTTTCAACCCGCAAATCTCTTCCGATGAGTCTCACATTGCTTAACTTTTGATCAACTAATTAAGATGTAATAATTACATCTTGCGTTTTGTAGTTTGTATTAATGTATGTTCAAGGGTTTAGTTTATCCTCACATTCTTGTGGGGAAGATAATTAGGTATTCGTTTCAAGAGACCGTACTAAAATGGCAGTTAGTAGTCTTATTGATGTTCACTTGTGTGCTCTCTACGAAAATCCGTGAACACAGATTCAGAGGTGCAGTTAAAATGTTGTTGGGTCGGGCGATAGAATTCGAAAAAACTTCCAAAACTGAAGAATATCTCGTAAATGAAAGGCCTTACCCTTTCAATATCTCTTAATATCTCCCTCTCTTTGACGGTCCACCTTGAGTGATTGCATGTGTAATCCCGATGAATATTGAATATCGCTCGTCATTTCTTGCTATAAGGGCGTCAACAGCGGTGGCTATACACTACGATGCACCATGCACTCAGTTGCTTTGACTGCTCCCCGACGGCGGTTGCATTGGAAAAGGAAAAGAAAACTTTTAAGTTAATTATCACGTGAGGAAAGCAATTGATTTTTAAGCCACTTAAATTATCCTTTTGTTTTCGCTAGAATGCTTATGCGTAACCATTTCTAGCAACCCCATCCCTTCAAGAAGATGCATTGGACAATTATTAGCCCCATGAAGTTAAGATGCTGTCCACGACAATGCCCCATTTACACTACCGCTGTGATGGTGGTCGGATAGCGGTTGCCCTCGAAACCAGAGAGGGAACTAAATTAACTACTACATGAGGAAAACCTAGCGCTTGTTTCCTTTGCCTTATCCCTTTCGCATGCGTGAGAATTTTTAAGAGCAGCTCTTCCTTGAAATTCCAGTTCTACGAGAACGATGTGTCAGCGAGATAGCGTGCTCGTTCGAAGTATATTCCCTTGCGCGGGAATACGACATAACACTCGGCGGGAAGGGGATCTGACGTAATGAACGGCGTACACATACGCGTAAATCCTCGAGTGATCGCTCGGTGGGATCTCGATAACGATGTGGAGGAAAAACGGAAACGCAGCTGGGGTGTTTTTCCTCCTCCGCCGCCATTCGTTTGGGTGACCCATCGCCGACCGAGACTCACCCAGAATGGCGTGAGTCGCCACAGAGAGCTTCGCTGTTTCTGAGCAACTGACCGGACTTACTGGGAAAACTGAGAAATGTCCTCCCGGGGAATAAAACGTCATTCGAAAGTTAGGAGAGACGCGTTCGATTGGGGGAAAGGGTCCTCATGAACCTCTTCTTCGGAAGTACGGCTGCATCTCTCCTGCATTGACACTGAGCTTCTTTTTACGCTACAGCCGATTTTTTTCATTTGATGGACACCACTTCTTTTTGGTGAATAATAAACTCATGGTAACGAAATCAACCCGAAGGTTGGTTTCATCGGTGATGTTAGAGAATACTAAGCCCAACGGCTTGTGGAATTAAAGCTTCAAGGGAAGGTCTTGAAGGCCTATTGCGCTTCTACCAACCATGCATCTACCAACTATATTGACATCTCTCAAACGGAAATAGTGAATTACTCGTATTTCGGTTTGATTCAAAATTTTAAAGTGAAAATGTCAATAATTCATGAATAATCATGAGTGTATACAAAATTAAGTATAACATTATGTTTGTGACAATACTTACGACATAATTACGACATATTTGTGAACCGTTTTGGAGACACAGATAATCTAATTTCATTAAGTCCCCATTGACACATGACTGTCCGATTAGCACTGCGAGATTAATCTATAAATTAAATCGAAGAAAGCAAATATGATATTAGTTAGACATGTGTAAATTCTATCAGGAGCGAGAAATAGTTTGTGTTTGTGAATTTATTTACCTACCATTCTTTCATTTTATAGAAACTAATAAAATATCCCATTGCGATTGGAACCACAAATGCACTCCCTAAAATGTAATGAGTTTCCAAAATATTGGATTTAATTGAAACTGGTTACTAATTTCACTGTAAGAAACTGAATGATAATGTTGATGAAATGAAACTGTAGTTGAAGAATGTGTGTGTGTATGTGTATGTATACATATATATATATATATATATATATATATATATATATATATATATATATATATATATACATATAAACACATACACACACACACACACACACACACATATATATATATATATATATATATATATATATGCACAAACACACATATACATGGGTGGTCTGAAAAGTTTCCGACCTAACAAAGATACAAGACATATTTTCTGAAATTTTTGAGGTGGGAAACTTTTCAGACCACCCTCGTACAAGTATTTTTACAAATGCATTTTCAGACCACTCCTTTATGCGTGTATTTTTATATATCAGTGTGTATATATGTATACACATATACACTCATGTACAAATATATACATATAAACTAAACTACTGAATGAGTGACCAACTCGAAGAGACCCCGGTTTAGACCGGAATTTGTTTGATTCATCGCAGAAGTACAGCGTTTAGTTCACTGAATGTCTTCAATTGACCAAGCGAATAAACGTTATTTAAAAATCCAGGAAATTAGGACTATTTTTACTGTCTTATGGTTTAGCATCTTGGAGAAATATCTTACAATGTGGCGGGTTCTTGTTGTTCGCAGAACATCAAGGCACAATTACACGTACTGATCGGAACGCAGAAGCTGTTGTTTGCCAAACTTCATGTGTGTATACTTAAGATCAAGCAGGAGACATCCTAATGGTGCGGGCGGTCAGTCAGCGATTTATTTTCGCGATAATTGGGCGAGTTCGTCTCCTATTATTCTTATTCGTCCTATTCGATTAAGATAAGGTCGAGGGGGCGAGAAGAGTATGGGGAGTGAGGGAAGAATGGAATGCGCGAGGACTGCAGAGGAAGGAAGGACAAAGCCGGGAGGAGTGAGAGATAAAGGATCTTTTCTGAGCCGCATCCTCGTTACTATGTTAATATAGAGGTATCAAACTCTACACGCCTCTACTCGCCCATCATAACCTCCAAGACCCGATGTGTGTGGAAGGGGATATTAGGAATCCAGTCATTAATTACGCAATTATGGGTGAATATTAAAAATGTCTTTGGAGAAAAGGCATATGACAAGATCTTTGATTCAAAGTCACTTGCGTGTTTGACCTTGGTCTTTTTGTGCAGAAGAAATGAGAGAGGAGACGCGAATATTAAAATCTCTCAGTGCTTGTGGCAATAATAATTCCCCCTTGCCAAAAGTGAGCTTGGGTGCTTTTTAACTAGATTAAGTTTTGCATATTTTCTTCTTGACTAGACGAGTTCCTATTCTGGTTTATTGAAGTAACTACGGAATGCTTCCTTGTCGGTCATGCCAGTGGATTTACTTTAAACTTATCTTATTTCTTTTGAAAAAAATTCTTCTATCATTCCTTTCCAGTCAATATTCCGAATTCGTCCAAAATAACATTTTTAGTCATATCTCTTTTTTATTAACTTATAGCAATTGAGTTTCCTTTAATTAGACAAGCTAATTCTCCTAAATGCTGGTGGTCAGAGTCAAGCATCCCTAGGGCTCTTTATTGTTCACAGTAATATAATTCAGTCCTTTGTATTCTATGTGCATATTATGTTTTATTTATTAGGTCGTATCCAAACATTCATTAAGCGGCATTTTATTCTATTCCATTGCATTCCCCATTCCATGTATCAGTTCAAAATTGTGTCTAAAATTGAGGTACGGGAGGATTGGCCTGAGATTAGCTGGACGTGATATTTCTCCGTTTGTTGCTGTGTCGTCGTATTTTAAGAAACCTGATGTTGCTGCTACCTCCGTAAGTTGGAGGTAACCACCTCTACCGGCAAGCGGAGACAGGAAATGGGTGACCAACGAGATGTTTTTCCGGAATGCGTGGAATCACTCACGCCCCTGAGGCGAAGAGAGAATGAGAGAACAAGGCGGGTGGGTGGCCGGTTGAAGAGGAGAGCAGGGTTGGGGTGGAGGAGAGGTTGAGCGGAAGTGGTGGAAGGAGATTCGCGTATCCTTGATGCTCACTCTGCCCTCACTAACAAGCAGATTCTATCGCTCTCGCGGCCTTCCCCAGTTGCAACACCCCCTCCTCCATCCACCCTCATCCTCCCTTCAATCACCCTAGATATCTCTCCCAGTCCCGCCCGCCTTTACTCCCTCTCTGCTCTTGGAAGCGCAAGCTTCAGCACGCGTGACCTCTCTCGGGGGAGCATGCCTTGCGCCCTTTTGACCGGTTGGATCGTTTGAATGGCCAAAAAGTCAATCCTAGTCATCTTTCTCGTGTCCCCCTTGTCTCGTGTCCCGAATTCTATCTTAGGTGGGCCCATGTGATCTGGGTTGAAAGTCGGTGAGAGAAATCGTGGTTGAACAAGATCCAAGCAATTCAACAAGAAATTATTGACTTCCTTGGAGAAAGTTGGAGAGGGAAACATAAGTTCATTCAACTGTTAATGTGCCACCTTAAATGCAATCTAATGTGTCAACGTGTCGATAACATGTTCTTAAAGAAGGGATTATTTTCCGAGAAATATTATAATAGAAACAAGTTGAAAGTTCTGCGTTCCTAAATTGACCTTTTCTAATTATTTATACCTGTATAAATGTATGGAATATCGAACACCCCTGAGTAATTCTTTGGATTATTTTCTCATAATACGAGGGTCATCCGGAAAGTAGTACCCGTTCGTGCCGCATGAAGTGCTGACGACGCGAGTAGCCGCTGGACGAGGTCAGATAGCTTCAGTGGCTTGTCTGCCTTCTCTGAGCCAAGTTGCGTGACGCTAGCATTGCCTGTGTTGTTTCTGTGATTGTTTACAATGTTTAAAAAAATTGAGAACGCCGCCAGTTGTGAAGTGAGGGCAGTGATTAAATTCCTCAATGCAAGAAACGTTCGCCCATGTGATATTCATCGCCAATTAAAGGAGGTGTATGGAGACAATGTAATGGACGAGTCGTCTGTTCGGCGGTGGTGTCGCAACTTCAACATGGGGAGGGGGAACACACACGACGATGAGCGTTCGGAGAGACCGTCTGTCATTACAGACCAACTGGTGAGCTCAGTTGACGAATTCGTGAGGAACGATCGGCGCGTCACAATTGATGACATCTGTGAGCATTTTCCCAATGTTTCTCGAACAATTGTTCATGAAATTGTTAAACACCATCTGCATTATGCAAAAATTTGTGCAAGATGGGTCCCTCGCGTATCTCAATGAGCTGGCGGCGAAGGACTATGCAGCAGGAATACAGAAACTTGTCACACGTTATGACAAATGCCTTAATTTGCTTGGAGATTATGTTGAGAAGTAGTTTAAAGTATCCTCTTTCAAATAAAATTTTTTATGTTTGTTAATATTTACTTTTGTGTCTTTATTTCACGAACGGGTACTACTTTCCGGATGACCCTCGTACATGTACATTAATATGAAGCACTTCGCAAATTTTCCACAAAAAGTAATAAGACACATTTTTAGCCATGAGGTTCCTGTCTAAACTCCTAAAATTACATTTAGACAGTTACTTAATGATCTCAAGCGTGTTTATTTCTTACCGATTAGTGTTTGCAATGATTCTTTTTTCAGATTTTCATGCATAAATTAGTGCTTTACATATAGCCATAAAACGCTCAGCAACGGGAAACCCTCCAATCATGATGCCGTGTAAACTTCCGACACATGCTAAATGCATTGGGAATCTTTTATTATTTTCTTGTAACCTGGACGTTTCTGAAGTGTTGCCACGCCACGTATACCTTCATTAGCATAACGCGGTGCATTATTCCGAGTTGGCATCCAGTAACCAAAGAGTTGGATCCGATGTATAGGATTCTCGACCTATAGCTAGTAGAAATCCGATTTTCACTCGCTTTTAAAATAATACACAAACGTCTCATATGCGAAGGAATTGTAGTGTACCCAAATTTTCCTAAAAAGTATAATGAATGACTGGGTTGCCCCTGAATAACTCAATACGTGGAAATAAGCGTTAGAAATCTACTATATAGGGAGTTCGTTGCTAACCTTGCGCACAATTCATATCGCAAGCCTAAGCTGCATGTGAAATACTATTTTTAAATAAGATTTTTCTTGTCCATGAGCAGAATATGAATTTGCGAACGTTAAAATTACCATTAAGGCTCTCTGGGTTACTTCATTAACTCCATTTTCGTGCCATAAAGTAAATTTTGCGACGGTAAGGTATTGTTTCGGAATTGGGTAGGCTAACTACCACCGTTTGGAGTCATGTAGTATTTTCAAAGTAGAGGGTTATGTAATACCTACACACGTAGGTACATTGCATTTCTGCGGGTTCATTTATTTTTTCAATTAGATTGGAGAGATGATTAAGAATCATGCATTAAAACAGTTATGTGATATTTTTGTGGCATGTAAGCCACTGAGTGAGGCATTTGCTATTGTGTGAAGCAGTTGTTTCGGCCGGTTGCGTTTTGCCGAATTACTTTCTGAATCCATTTGTTTGCTCTGAAATTAATGTCAGGGGTGGACAAAGTGTCTCTCTCTCCCTTTACACTGCATTAGATAATATTCATAAATTATCATGTCTGGGGCGTGTGACAAGGGATGATGCGATAGACGTTTGCGTACCGTATACGCGGTAAATTAATTATCAACTTAACTCTGTTCCAACTTTCTTCTTGAAATGTTATCGTGTCTCTAAATAACAATTTACACGGAATATTTTACGTGATAAAGGTAATATTACTCGTATTTTTTAAATATTTTTTTAGAAAAATCATTCACCTATAATGGAAAACCAAGATTTCTCACGCCTTTGGCAATACTTGAACTGCGAATGACTATTTCGATGCAGTCCAAAATTTACCAGAATATTATTAATTGGGAAGAACTCTGGGCTAAGTTGAGCTGTGAAAATAAAATGCCGTAGTTACCAGAACTCTCTTAAATATAAGCCCACTAAATCTTTCTCGCTGGACGATCTAATTTGCTATCTACCATTATATAAAAGCTACCAACGATTACCTACCTACCTATAGCTACGATTGTATAAAGCTGGGCAAATTCTATCGCGTTGAAGGTCGATCGCGATCGTTTCGCCTTGCTAACAGAATACATTTTTGAAGACGTGACAGGGGCAAACAGCCGTTCAGGTGACATAGTACTGTTGCCGATTTTATTACGTGTGAGGTAATTGAAGTCTCTTAGATATTTTTCATTTTTCGTGGAAATGATTTTCAAAATGTGATTTCTGGAGTCAGCCGTTCAAAAGAGGCACAACCATATGGAAATTTGTAGTAGTTACAGAAGGTTTCAAATATATTCGAAGCAGTTATTACAGCTGTACCAAGACATTTATTACAATTGTCTGTTCGAAATTTTCTGAGATTGGTGCCAAATGTTGGTACGATATGGGATTAATAAAAAGAAATTTTATTTTTAACCCCTTTCTAGCCTTTGTAACCGTTAGATTCTCAAATATTGAGTGCAAGTGTGATATGTAAGGTGGTGCCTTCTTGAAGACGTCACTTTACATTTCACTTTTGTGTGTATCTCCCAAGTTGGACAAAATATGATAATACTCATCTAGTATTTTACGTGATCGACAAAATTCATTGCAGATACTCCGAATGTCTGAGTAGGTGTCTTTCTGTGCATAATTCTGTAAACATTTTTTTGCGGGTTCGATTCCCGCCTGGGTGTGTTTTCCTCCGCCTAGGGCTTGGGTGTTTGTGAATGTGACCATTGTTATCGTTGTTAATAGTTCGATGTAAAGACCTAAATGTGCTGTTTTCGGACTAATACTAAATAAATAAATAAATAATTCGGGGATTAAAATGTTTATAAAAGTTCCCTTCACATTCTCTTCCGTAAGGAGTAATGGAAATGATCTCCGCCCTCGATGGCATTTAGATTGATCCGTATTTCGAGCGTTGAATTTGGCGCGATTTTCATGGTTTATCACCAAAATTGACCAGGACGCCGAGACGTTTTTATGAATAGCTGAAGAATAAGAATATAATTTCCCTGTTTTTATATCTTCTCTATCCTTCCGACGTCCGTATTCGTTTGCACTGTACTCGTAAGACTTACAAAACGCACTTAATCCCTTTCTCTCCTTCTCCTACTGAGTTTCTATTCCACTTCCCTTACCCCATTCCCCCCACCCTCCCCCCTTTGTATTTTCGCTCCACGTCCTCGTGCTTGCCATTGTTGCCCTTGAAGCGTGCTCAACCGACCCTTCGCGGGTCGCGTTCAGCCGCCTTATCGTGAGATAAACATCCTCTCGGTGAATTTTTGAAAATATACAAGTCGCAAGTTGCAATTGAGACCTTAAAGAAAGAAGACAAATCTCAAAAACATCTAGCCGAGGTCAAAATTGCTTATAAGTACACTGTCATCTATCCCGAAGGCTCTAAACTTTGCTCCCGCAAACCTCACAGAGATTAAATCAACCTACAAGATGTTAATGCAGCATCAAAAAAAAAATTTAAATAAGTAAATAAATAAATAAATATATATATATAAATATATATATAAATATAAATATATAAATATATAAATATAAATATAAATATATAAATATAAATAAATAAATAAATAAATAAATATATATATATATATATATATATATATATATATATATATATATATATATATATATATATATATATATATATATATATATATGCATACACACACACACATGTGAAACAATCGGACGGTGCGATAAATTACAAAGATATAAATAGAAAACACGTTAAAGGATACATTTAAGAAACTTTAAGCTTTCGGCCTTCTCTTAAACCTTCTTCAGGAGTCATAAAGAGAGGAAAAATAAATATACCTAAAAGGCAGAAATGCTTAAACTTTCTTCAAAACAAGTGTCATTTTATGTGTCATCAATTTATATTTTTGTGTTTGACTTATGCCGCCCAAGTACTATATTGCTCTCGTCCAGACCAGACCAGACCCCCTATTGACTGGGCATTTGCCCTCAGTTTTTTCGCTGCTTCGGTGAGACAACGTCCACCCCTTCAGCGGCAATGTATGTGCAATTCGCACAGGGAAAACAATGGCGATCGAATGTGTAAATGACGAACGTGTACCTTTCCAGTGTTAGTGAAGGAGAAATTGAAAGAAAGACCTGTAGTGGGTTGGCAATTGGCCTTAACTTAAAGGAAGAACTAAAATTAGCTTAATTCTAAGGGCCGAGACATTTTGCCCAAAAACTCGTCAACAGGACGGAAAAACATTTAATAATCTAAAAACTTAAAATTAACTTATGATTTTTGTCTAATTATTGTCTATATAGGATATATTTTTTTTCCCTCTTTTGTTCTGTTTTTTTAATAATGTTTTCTTTTATCCATTGGATATATATATTTTTCTTTTTGTCCTCTTTTTTTTTCCTCTTCACTTTTCTTTTCAAAGAAAACTCTTTTTTTTTTTACATACAATGATGAAAAAAAAATGGCAGTTACACAATGCCTTGAACATAATACATTAACCCTAGTTCAAATACATTTTTAATTTTTGAAACATATATAAGACGGAAAGTCATAGGAAAGAATTCGGTAATGTTACCGGAATAGAATTTCTTTTGGCAGTCTGTAGCTCGGATGGCGTTTTCTGTGTAGGGAGTAATCCCATATGTCTTTTGTAAGCGTGTTACGTGGAAGGGACCTCTCGAGTCGTTCAGCTTGCGCTCGAATGAAGTCGTGTATTTTAGGTATTTTGTGTGCGTTTCTGATCTCTTGTATTGGGACGAGTTTACTCTGGTTTGTGAGGTAGCGAAGTATTTTATTCTGGAATGTTTCTAAGCGTATTCTGTCTGTTTTTGTCGCGTTCCCGAAAATTTCGCAACCGTACAGCATCCTGGGACGGATATATGAAAGGTACAGTCTTATTTTAGTTTGGTGCGTGAGGCGCGATTTGGAGCATAAGAGTGGAGACAGAAGTGCTCTTGTGCCCTGAGCGATATGTAAGGCATGCTGTACGTGCGTGGCCCATGTCAGTCTGTAGTCGAAGTGTATCCCTACGAATTTGTGTGAGGATTTCGTCGGAATACGCACGGATTGAAAGGTTAGAGGTTTTTTGGGAAATAGCTTCGTCTCCTCCGAAAGTCGACAACAACACTTTTCTCAGCATTAATTGTTACTTTCGAGTCGACGGTCCACTTTTCAAGTAAAGAGAGGTGGTTTTGTATCTTTCGGAAGGCACACGTGCCGCTCCAAGATCTTGCCGCGATAGCAGTATCGTCGGCGAACATGAAAGTTTGAGTTTGTGGAGAAGAAGGAAGATCGTTGACATAGCAGTTGAAGAGAGTAGGAGATAATATGGCGCCCTGCGGGACGCCACAATTTATCTGTTTCCCGGTTGACAGAGCTCCGTTTTCGGCGACATGTATAGCTCGTGAAGCGAGAAAACTATGGAACATCTTGATGAGATGTAATGGAACCCCGATTTTAAATAATTTAAGTATCAATCCATCATGCCAGACTTGGTCGAATGCCTTGGCCACATCCAAGAACAACACTGCAGTGTGTTGGTTGTTCTGCATGCCGTGGCTGATATACTCTGCTAGTCTGAGTATTTGCAGGGCGGTGGAATGTCCTTCCCGGAATCCCATTTGTTCCGGTCGTATTACGTCATTGGTCCGTAGGAAGAGGTCTAGACGGGCTTTTAAAATTGATTCAAACAGCTTAGAGATAGATGAAAGTAAGGAAATAGGTCTACGGTTTAAAGGAATTGTCGGGTCTTTGCCTGGCTTGGGAAGCAGGCACACTTTTGCTATTTTCCAGGAATCTGGAAAGTAGCAAGAGGAAAGACAGTTATTAAATAAGCCCAGTAGGTGACGAACGGCCGGCAGTGGCGCGTTCTTCAATTGCCTGTTTGAAATGTCATCAATACCCGGGGCTTTTTTCGGGTTTAAGTACTTTATTGTCATTCTAAGCTCCGTCTCAGTGACCGGTTGGAACGGAGGAGTCGGAAGGAGACCTAAGCTACTTACAGCAGCCTCGGCCTCTCCGTCCTCCTGCGTCCTTGGCCAGTCGGTTTTAAGAGTCATGGTTTCCTGGAACGCGTTGGCTAGGATTTCTGCCTTGTCATTGGCGTCGAAGTACAGGTTGTCGTTATGCCTGATGGGCTGGTCTGGACGGCCTTTTTTGGTCAGTTGCTTAGCAGCCTTCCAAAGGGATCCGTCGTCGAAGGAAAGGTTGTCGAGTTTGTCTCTCCATTGGTCATTAAACCGATTTCTGATCTCGCGTTTGACGCAGGACGCGAAAAAGTTATAACGCCGTTTATAGGCGCCATCCCTGGTTCGCGCCCATTGTCTGCGGGCCTTGTTGCGCTGTTTTATGAGTAGCAGGATGTCGTCGGGTAGGGCGTTTGAAGGAGGAGGGGGATGAGGGTACGGGAGCGATGCCAGTGCATGCGCGTCACGCATTGCCTCGGTTATGGCCAAGACATGAGCGTCAATGTCCTGCCGGGCTGAGGAGTGTGGGATTGTGATTGAGGAAAAGGCGTCTTCTGCTATGGTGGCGAACTGTTTCCAGTTCGTCTTGGAAGGAAGGGAAGCAGGCTGCTCATAAGGGACAGTCGCAATGTCGGTTTTAATCGGGTAATGATCACTGGAGAGATCGGAAAGTACAGTTGGAGTCGTTATGCAAGGCAGATTTTTCGTTAGGCAGAAATCCAGGATGTCTTCACCACCACGGCTGTCAATATGCGTCGCCGCTAGTGGCACTTCGACGTCTACCATGATGGAGTTAACAATATTATGCAAACGCCGGCCATTAGTATTCGCGGACCGGCACCCCCATTCCGTATGTTTTGAATTCCAATCGCCGATGGCTACGACGCGACTGTCAGTCGGGAATAAGGGACGAATTTCGTCAGGAACAATAGTTTTACCACAAGGTTGGTAAACGGAATAGATGTCAAGTTCACCTATGGGAGTTGGGAGTCGTATTCCGACGCATTCTAATGTACTAAGGGCGTATCCTTTCAGTGCTTTGTGTTTAATAGATGATTTTACTGCGATAAGCACGCCTCCACCGCGAGCAGTGGGACGGTCTCGCCGATATGTGGTATAGTTGGGTATGTTGAATCTGTGACTGGGTGTTAGATGCGTCTCCTGAAGGGCGACTACATCAAAATTGCCAGAGCTTATAAAATTTTTGAATTCCCGTTGGCGGCCGAGTATGCCGTTGCAATTCCAACTGAGAAGGCAAATGTTGCGGAGCTTACTAGTCATTAAGCTCGTGCAACTCGCATAATTGCTGGAGCATAAAGATTTTCTTCTCCGTTTTTGTCTTTAAGAGACTTAGCTGGTGATGCATGGACATAAAGTATCCAAACAGTGACTGTTCATTGTGTGCGGAATTTGAAGCAGGAATGTTTGGTAGGTGATTTGAAGAAGAAGAAGAGGAAAGTGGAATAGCGCCGCCGGGCATTAGGGGGTTGATCACGTGGGGAGGAGGGATTCTGGGTGGAGGTAAGGAAGGAAATGGGTTAGTGGCAGCAAAAGATGTTTGGTCCTGCAAAGGACCTTGAGCACGGGCTGCCCAAGCATTCCCTGCAGGAGCCACATTTATATATATGTGTATATATATATATATATATATATATATATATATATATATATATATATATATATATATATATTCGTGGATGTCTCCATTTTTCGGGTTCCCGCCGCGTTGGTAGTCATGCTTGACGACAGTTTCGCCTGGATTCCACCAGGCGTCTTCAGGTCGAAGTGCCGATATCATTTTGGCTGCGCTTATATAGCCCTCGCTCTCTCGCTGCTGCGCTGTGATTGGTTGGTTTCTGGAACACCCTCTTCCAGGCGTTCGTCAGGTGGTAACCGTCTTCCCGGTTGAAATTTCTCGGCGTTTTTGTGATCTCAATTGATTCTCTAATCAGCCGAGGATAGTATCTTCTTTCCTTGGTGATTATCTCGGCTTCGTCAAATTTGATGTCGTGTCCGGGTTCGCTCCAGGCATGCTCGGCGACTGCTGATAGGCTGAATTTCTTATTCTTTGTTGCCCTCTTGTGTTCTTGCAGGCGGGTCTTCATGGACCTGCATGTCTCGCCGATATACGATTTGCCGCAAGAGCAAGGCACGCGGTACACACCTTCGAGAAGACCTTTCGGGATATTGTCCTTGGGCCTTGGAATTATCTGGCTTATTTTTGTCACGCAGTTAAATCTTGTGACAATGTCTTTCTTCTTCAGGACCCTCGAGATCTTTTCGCTTGTGCCGGCGACGTAGGGGATGACGGCATAGGTTCCTGGCTTTTCAGTTTGATGTTTCTCCTTGTCGGGTGTCTGGTGGCGTTTTTCCACTTTAGCGGTCCTTTTCAGGACCAATTCTTCTTTGTATCCATTCATCTTCAGTGCCGTCATCAAATGTTCCTTTTCCTTGGCCAATGATTCTGCATCCGAAAGTTTGTATGCGCGATGCAGGAGTGTTGCCACGAGTGATGCCTTCTGGGACGGGTGATGATGTGAGTGGGCGTTCAGGTAGCGGTCAGTATGGGTGGCCTTCCTGTATACTGAGTGGCCGATACTCCCGTTGGTCCTCCTCTTCACCATTATGTCCAAAAACGGGATTTGGTTGTCTTTTTCGGTCTCCATAGTGAATTGTATTGCCGGATGCTGAGAGTTGAGGTGCTCCAGGAATCTCTGCAGTTCTTCAGGTCCATGTGGCCAAATTACGAACGTGTCGTCCACGTATCTTAGCCATAACTTGGGTTTCTTATCGTGGGATTTGATCGCCATTTGTTCGAATCTTTCCATATAGATGTCTGCTATCACCGGGGATAGGGGTGAGCCCATTGCCGCTCCTTCGCGTTGTTCGAAGAAACTCCCGCTCCAAAGGAAGTAGGAGTTCCGTAGGCAGTACTCTATCAGCTGCGGATGATCCTCTGGAATGCCGGATGTTGTGAGCTCTTTGATGATGTCCACCGATTCTTGAATTGGGACGTTTGTGAAGAGTGATGCAACGTCGAAGCTGACTTAGATGTCGTTGGGGCTGATAGTAATCTTCTTCAATATTTCGATGAAATGAGTGGAGTCTCTCACGAAAGATGAGGTTTGTCCGACGTAAGGTTGTTGGCAAGCCACCGAGACTATATGGATTACCCAAAGTCCACAAAGAAGGGGTGCCCCTCAGGCCAATAGTCAGCCAAATAGACGGACCAACCTATAGACTGTCCAAATACTTAGCACAGTCACTTCAATCCACGAATCCTGAACGCCACGGAAGACTACGATCCAATATATATATATATATATTTATTTATATACACATATAATTATATATTTATTTATATATTTATTCATATATTTATGCACATAAATACACACACGCGGGCGTATAACAATCATGGTTTATCTTAACGTACAATGTTTCTCGTAACGTTCTTCATGCGCCGCTGCGGAATACTAGGCACATAATAGTTATTATATTTTCACGCATCATGTTCATGTTTTTGTTAGAAGTAGAAAGCGTTCCATAGGTACTCATTAATGTGTCTTTGCAATATACCTTTTTCTCTTCATGTTCCTAAAAACTATCGGATATATCCTAGTTAAGGGAAAGTGAGAGAGCTCACCTTAGCGATTTCTATATTTGAAAGTAGGCGTCTTACACGAGTGTTTCGCTGCCCTGTGGCAGTCGATATTTAGTTATTTGGTTCCTTTATTCCTTTTAATATTCGTCCGAAGAGATATTTTCCAGGAATTTTTTCGAGACGCACGCAATTTTTCCAATCCCGGTATAAGTTTTGACCTTTAGGAAAGGTAAAGACCGATTGATTTTTTCCGAAGCTCCATCCAATCATAGTTCACTCTTTAGGAGGACTAGCATTGTGGCAGCGTGGCTAGAAATCATTTCTTTCACTTCCGGCATCATGCTGCATCCTGAATTTTTAAATTAAATCATATCACGAATTGAAAAAAAATTCCTTTCTCTCGTGACAAATGAATGCTTCAATGCCTGGCAAGGAAAGAAGACGATTGAAACGAACCGATCATTCATCAATCGAGATTCGAGGAAGTCAAGTTCACTCGTGGCACGCAATTCTCTTCTTCACGTGTGGAGGTCAAACAGGAGAAGAGGGGAATAGAAAAGTTTGGGGGGGGAAGAGAGGGACTGCAGAGTGTGCTCGAATTATGAAATGCTGCTCGGACTAAGGTTAAATAATCTATAATACTCTATTTTAAAAGATATTCTAAAGGGTAAAACGTTTCCTTTACTTTATAATTATTTAAAAATAATTCTCTTGAACAAGTTTTGGAAATATTTCCCGTGTTTGTTATATCTAGAAATGTTTTATCTTCTTTGAAAGAAACTCTGTCGCTTTTAAGCAAATATTTTCATAATATTTAGTCACGGATAAAGTATTTCCTCCCTCCGATGCGGATAGTTTTTCTTTAATATCTGATAAAGCAATTATGTTGAATTCCAATGAAACTGCGGGAGATGCCGCAAAAGTATGGAGTCATCCGCTAATGCCAAAATTTCAGAGTTTAGGAGGACGCCTCGATAGCTTAACTGGCTAAAGCATTAATCCGGATATTGAGGGATCTGGGTTTGAATCCCGGTCAAGGCGAATGATTTTTACACTCTGAAATTGTTGCAATTATGTTTAATTGCCTGGGCAGTGTTACGAAGAAAGGAAAACTTTTATGAGAGATTCCTACTGATCTGGACGAAAAATTGGTGATTTCAGTCTGGTTTTCGAACTTCTGGATATTTTCATGAGTCAAAAATATCTCCTTGTAGGCATATCCAAAGGGCTCTGATATAAGCCAATCTTCCCAACGGGTATCATCATGTCATCAGCATACAGGTAGTATTCAGCAAAATGTTGGGTTTAGACTAATCAACTTCGGCGATAAACAATGCACGTAATGATGATGATCAGTTAATTTAAAACAGAATAATACATTTTAATATCTTCTTGGAATTCGTGTAAAATATTTTGCATTGGATTATCCTCATAGATAAAAAAAAGTTCCCTTATCTTTTGCAGTTTATTTATATTAGATAGTGACATTGTATGCATTATTTATATTCATAATTTTTCAAAGTAGATTGTACACTAATTCCAAAGAAACTGCGGGAGATGCCGCAACAGTATCTCCCAATTAAGGCGAATGATTTTTACACTTTAGATTGCAGACATTGGTGATGTGGTTTTCTCGTTGAATGGAGTAAATAAGTTGGACAGAGAGGAAGACAAACACTGGTTTTTAATACGGTGAGCGAAGCGAGGCAGGTAGGTAGGTAGGCAGGTAGTATTTTGAAGACCGAGATAGAAAGGAGACCTTTGGGTAATCGGTTTTCAGGAAGAACAGCATGACGGTCGCCAAAAGTTAGAAAGAAATTATGTTGGGTGAAGAAGAGGAAGTTTTTCTCGGTATTTACCAGTAAATTAAGTTAGTAGCCATCCAAAACCGAACTTTAATGAGGTAGAATTGAGATGCATGATTTATTAATTTTTTCCGGAAAAAGTGCAGTTTGAATTGGTATTAATGTTGTACAAAAACGGGGCCACCGTAGTCCAGGGGTCCAAAACATTTGACTACTAACCGGAGGGCCCGAGTTTGATTCCTCTCTGATCCTCAGCTCCACCACCTACCATACCGACCTTCGGGTTAATTAGGGTATTTATGGTTTTCTTTATGGCTGTCCAAAATGCAGTTGAATTTATGGGAAAAAAGTAAGGTATATCAAGAATCAATTAATAAAATCTAAATTATGATAAAGTAAGGGAGTGAATAGTATGGAAAACGGGGCAGTATGAGCTGTAGGAGAAAAAGCCGGATGGTGGAACACGGAAGGAATGATCAGAGGGGAAATGATTAAGAAAATGATGAGAAGCAGGCAATGAAATAATGCTAATACAGACTAGGAGGAAAGAATATGCAGAATATCACATGATAAAATTTTCAAGAAAACAATAATGCCAAGAATAGGATGTCGAAAAAGAAGTCCTACAATATTTCAGACACAGCAAAAAGGATGTGAGATGTACGAGGGCTGTCAAGAAAGTAACTTATGCTTTGGCCTTGTGTGGCGGTGGGTCGGGCGACAGCCACCATCTTGGTGCCTTAACGTCCCTACGCTCAGTACGCATCCTGCTGTGGTGGTGTGCAAACTGTGGTTCTTCTACTTTGTTCACTACGAACTGCTAAAATATACGCTGCATTAGAAGATCCGGGAGTTGTGAAGTGCGATCTGTGATAAAGTTTTTCCTGGCGAAAAACCACAACCCAATTGAAATTGGCGCATAAGAGATATCAAAAAAAACTTATGCGTACAAATTTGAGGAAAGATTTTGGTCCGGAAACTTAAATTAAACTTTGACCACAGTCCAGAAGAGAAGCAAAGTGGTAGATTACGAGAAACATAGTTCGATAAGTTTCATTTAAATTCAGCAAAGATATATGCACGGAATAATTTGTGTAATATTAAATAATAGGGCAAAGTGGTACCTAGGTAAAGATAAGTACGAATTCAAAAGTGGTAAGCGGACAATTAATGATAATTCAGTGATGAGGGCATCAATTGGAAAGAGTGTACAGGAATATATGATAAAATACGACTATGATTCCTGTTTTTGCCTCCTATTTTTTTTAGGAACGGGTTTTACAGTGTGCAATGATTCAATAAAAGTATTCCGGAATGCAGAGGTAGAAGGTAAGATCTTATTATAAACCTGAATACGAATCAGGGTGCAAAAGTAAGGGTTATTTTTGGAGATTCGGGTTACGCAGTGCTGAGCAGGGGAGTGAGAAAAGGTTGTCCGTTATCACCTTATGCTTCTTTACTTAAGTATATGCTGAGAATATTTTACAGATGGCATGGAAATGACTTAAGTTTTGAATTAAGGTGGACGGGGAGGTCATTAATTGAATTGGGTTGGCAGATAGTCAGGCAAGCGTTAATCATCAGACAAAGGACTGCCTTTATTACTTGGTGTGTTACAGTTTAAAATGCGAAAAATTATGATATAAATATTAACCAATTCCAATTTAATGAGACTGTCAGTTGGTAAGAAGGTAAAATTGAACATTATAGGTAAAAGTTATGGGAATGATTATACTTATAGAGATAATGTTGCGTAGGAAAATAGGCGTGGTAGTAGGAGTATTAGAATTGTGATGTCTAAAAAAGAGGAAGTTTACCGAGATGATGGAATTGATGAAAAGCGCCCAAGTAAAGAGGTGAAGAAAATATTCAGCTCTGTCTTAATGTAGTTAATAACATGTTGTGTGCATACGAAACTGGGTCTTAAGACAAGATAATGGAAGTTGACTGCATGCTTGAGAGACGGTTTTGCGAAGAATGACCGACAGGAGTAGGTAAAACTACTAAGACGGTTACTATTGGAGATAATGTTGTGAAAACGTGGGAGAGGAAGAATGGAATGGGCTTTTTGGATGAAATGTAGGAAGACAAAACAATGAGGTGATGGTGAAACGAATAATGTTGGATAAGAAAAAGGTATTCTCTTTAGCAATTGTACTACGGTTGTCTATCCTACTTTATTCAACGTTATACGCAATAAAAGTTAGACACTGTCGAGAACCGAAATTTAATTATTAGACCTATAGAAAGTAGATATGTGTACATCTACATCTACGCAATAGCCCGTAAGTCGCCGCGAGGTCGTGTGGTGGAGATGTTAGGGTACCTGCCATGCACGCAGAATCATTAGTTTACTCCCACACGAGAATGTCTTTTAGCTTATATACAACATTCGCGCGTATACATGCCTTCATATTTCATGTAACAATTTTGCGCTTAACTAATTAATTGAAATCTAATATTCGAGTTTATTTTTAAATCAGAGCTTCTGGGTTCAAATCAGATATGATTGCATGCGAATGAAGCATGAGTTCTTGGATTTAATCATTTCGGATTCCTCGGTTCGATTTTGTTATGTTTGCGTATCCTGTGAGGGAAAAATGAGTACTTAAATCGTTTCGTGACGATGTCTGTCTCTCTTATTTTACCCCGAGGTTCAAAAATGCCGATATAATTTGGTGTCATAAGAATTCTCTCTGCGTCACAAGAAACCTTAAGTACCCTATTTCTTTCTGAAGTCTTGTCTACTCTCTTGGAGAGTCAAGGGCCTCCCAGCCATGTTTCTCCAGTATGCTCGTGACGCTTATTCCATCCTCGTAGCCATTTGTTTTGTAAACCCAGGAGATTTTCTCTGAACCTTATCTCAATCTTCATTTATCGTTTTCTCCCATGCGTCCCAGATGCTTTTCGCAAATTCTAAATGTAGCGTAACTAATTCAAAGGGACAGTAGGGAGAATGTTGGGTAAGTGGGGTAGAGAAAGAGTGAGAGTAGATTTTCTAAGCAGCGTGAAATCAGGCCGAAGATATAAAGAAGAAAAACCATTTAAGGAAAACAAGAGGAAGTTCTAATGAAACGTAGAAGTAAATAATCGTTAGGAATCATCCAAAAACTACCAGTATTAATTAAAATACCTTGAAGGAATGGCCATCGTTTCCCCAAAGCACCAGTTCCAAATATTAACTTTAATATTTAAACATCTATTAAGGAATCTCACCAGTTCCTTTACACTTTTAAATACCCAGCGCTACAAACGCTGCACAGAAACTGCTTTATAATGCACATTCTTACTTCATTTCTTTAAATTTAGAACACCATTTTTTTTATCGAGTATCGTATGTAGAGGGGGTAGGGTCAAAGTAGTTTTTGAACCTTGACCTCATTGTTTCTAAAACAACATCAGAGACTGATTTTTAAATTTTTCGGTGCATTCTGTCTACTTTTCTCACTCTTCATGTACCTTCACGAGAAACTTTTGTTTCCCAATTGGCTTTACGAAGTCTTTGAAAAACTTTCAAATTCTCCACCTCACTCTTTCTCAAAAATTCTAAAATTGAGCATAAAATCATTAAAAGCTAAAAAAAATTTAAAAATATTTTCTGTGAAGACTTAAATATCATAATATTGAACCAAAAATATAAATTAATGGCCATAAATTCTCATTATAATATTGAGATGCATTTCAGAACAAAGGTTCTAAGCGAGTGGTGAAGACAAATTACTATTAATTTAAATTGGACCTTTCCAAACATAACCGCCATTGCTGGAAATGAGATCGAAACATAGTGATTGGTGAGTCTACGAGGGTGCCGGCCATTGATTTATGTAATAATTCAATTTTAGGCTAGATGTTTCTTAGCTAGTTTAGTAAAACGTATGTGTTCGGGAATTTCAACATAATATTAGCATTGAAATATTCTATGCTGATGTATATACCTATTAGTTAGTGGATAGATAGAGCTCCTTTTCTTTTCAGGAAATAGTGGAAGATTAGTTGATAGATTAGTGAATGCTTACTTGTGATAGAAACTTTCCTCGAACGCTAATTAAAGTTGCTGATTTGAGTGATTTAACGCAATTAGATAAGCTAAATGTCTTAGTCTTCAATATTTTTTTGTTATGAGAGCGCGAGCACCAGCGTTGAATATGACACTTTTTTGCCGGAAATAGCAGTGCAATAAAGGCTGGCTTATAGGTTTTCCATTTGTACATGAATATTTTCATGGAATTTACTAATAGCTGGTATGGATTTTCCGCACAGAAATCGATATCTGCTGTAAGATATTATGTGTTGAACTCATAATATTCGTGGGAAACTGATATTTGTGAAACATTAATTGACTAAGGCCATTAATTTCCATGTGTAAAAATCGAAGGAAGTAGGTCAGCATTTGGTCCAATGAGCTATGCAGAAATTGGTGGCTGAATTCGCTGATATTAGGAAAAAGTAAAATAACTGTATCTATTAATGCACTTCCAAGTAAATGAAAATGGTCTTTTCTGATTATGTTTTTAAAAAAGCCAATTATCTCTTGTTACATGTATAGTTCAAATTTAGACCTATTAGTGAATTTTGTGGCTAACATACTAGCTTCTCAATACGAGGGCCCAGGTTTAAATACTGACTTGATTTTTCAGTGTTATGTAGATCCTTAAATTAAGGTACTATACATATGTGGGGAACCCTTAGTAAATGGATTAAGACGTCCGTCAAACGGGGTGTTAACCCCTGGACCCCTTGGTGTCTTTAGTTAAAAGTAATTCACTGTCGACGCCAGGTTTCTCCCCACTCTTTCTCCATTCCCTGAATATGTTATCCCCACCGAAATGACCCACCATTTTCTAATAACGCAAATGGCCTCATCTGTCGGTGAGATATTCTAATGAGTACTTCTATTGCTAGCGACTTTTAAAAACCCGTTTCTATTATAAAGTAACTCTGATTAGGAACGTAATTTTCAGAAATGTCTCAACATTTCGTTAAGAAACTTATTTTATTTCTCTCCGTAGAATGTCCTCTGAAACCCCTGGAAGAAGGTCCTGGAAGGATAATTGGCAAGCAATGAGCCCTTTAAGTAAGTATAATATTTTTTCTCTTTATTTTTGGCCCAATCACTCTCGTTTGTGTTTCGGGAGTCATGCATTCGCTCTTGTTCCATTTAAATGTAATTTTTACCGGTAGCTGGAAATGAGAGCCATGATTTTTATTTGGAGAGAGCGCAGTGGCTTTGTTTTTATTACTTCGAAGAAGACTGTAAGAAAGGGTTCTTTGTTTGAAGATCAAATTAATCCATGAGGCAACAAAGGATTAAAAAAAAACCATATTGCAATAGGTAATCTACCACTTAAGTTAGAGTTGGATGGACACAAGCAACCAAACAAATCACTTTTCTTTCCAAACAAAACACAGTCAAACATCCTAACCTGCAAGAAGCCTCTTCAACTTCATATACTTCCATCCTTACATCATCTCGTCCAATATCATTATTTTTTTGCCCCTTAGACTTATTTTTTTCGTGTCACACGATAATAGTTTCCAGTGAACACACTCATCTTTCAAATGAGTATCAGACATGAGGCTTTTTCATGCCATTTATTTAAATAAGGACGACGATTTTCACTTTAATGAGGGATAATCTGGCCACTTTTAAGTGCAGGCAACTCAATACATATATGTAGGAATCGTCGGCCGTGGAGGTAAAGGTAATATAACACAACCGGATGGAGGGGGGAAGGCAAAAAACTGGACCCAGGGAAGGCGTTGGCTGGGATAAATGTTAACAGAGTGGTGCGCCTCGCCTCAGAAGTGGACGAACGTTGGGAGGGTGCATGATGGAGTGTCAACTCGCAGCCCTTGAAAAACAATGAGGTGATTGACTGGGGAACCCACAGATCTTAAGAAGGTGTTTGGGACCCAGACACTCTGTCGTTCAAGAGCCCCCCTGTGGTTGGGGGCCTGAAGACAAGAGGAGAAAGCAAGAAGTACTTGGGATGAGGGAAGGTTCACGAGGGAGCGAATTATTTCTACTACTGCTCTACATGTTGCATAGACAAGAGAGCAACAAGCGTCCTGGACAGGTCACATTTATTTCAATAAATATTGTAGAAATTTGCCATATCTGCTACTTCTTTGAATGGACCAAACTTCAACAATGTTCCGCCTTAGATATTTAGTTTATATACTTATATTTCACTTTTTGCGATGCCGCAAGGGCCGTTATATTTTTATTCTTCAATAACTCAAGCCACATGTATGTTAGTTTTCACCATTAACACTAAATTGATATAGAATTTTATGATGAATGTTATTTGAAATACCTGTGAAGTGTCTGGTTTGCACTCGTACAATAATACGGAATCTTCACACTATTAAGTGCATTGTGGAGTAAACAATTACTTTATCGGCATTATATGACGGGATATTTGAAAAATATTTTAGCGACGGACGGCAGGGGAATATATGAGCTTGCTTTCTGGATATGCGTGTGTTGTTAAGAGGTCTTTGACATGTCTCCCGATAACGATAGTGACGTGTATTACGTCACGTCGTGCGTCATTCGATTGAACTCAATCCTATTTTAGGTTTTACCCAAAGTATCAACTCAGGTGCTATCATTGTCGCTGTAAAATTCTAGTCCGAGTGCGCTTCAGACGCACTGATTGAATTATTTCGTCATACGCGTTGCCATTACTCTCTCTCTCGTTCGGCGTCCAAGAATGGCATCTATATTAAGAAGTTAAGCCAGAAGGGTCACGTAAATAGCTCGGATTAATTGCGGAATTCGCCGTAGTTAATTAAAGATAACATAGAATGTAATCTTGTCGGACGTATAACCATTGCGCAATCACGTGAAATATGGCTTCGTTGTTTCCCGCATTGTTACAGGTGAATCAACCCACCTGCGAAAATAGCCCTGAGCAGAGAAATGTTGGTACAGTAATTGAAGGAAAGATAATCTCTCGAATGGTTTCACACCTGACTTTTCATTCCCTTCAACCGCTAGTTCTGCGATAGGTCAGGCAGGATTCATCGTTGGATGAAACTACATACTCGTGAAGTAACACAAATATTGATACCGAAAAATTTCAAGCTCTTGGTTTTGAATGGAAATGCAATTTAGTCGTTCGATTACGCACCTTTATGCTCAGGGATGTTACACTAGGGGACGTCATTTCAGTTGCTTCCCATAGATTGAGAGGTTAAGGAATTGGAACCTCCAAATTTGAGTATTCGTGAGCGCATTTCGACACCCTCTTCTTTTTTGAAAATGCTGAGTCTACTCCGACAACGTTGGGTCACTCTCGTCTTATTATTTCATTTTTTTTAATACTTTCGGTTATGTCTCGGTAATAGTATACCACAGATGATGCATAACCTGTGCAAGTTAAATACGTATATGGGGTCACAAAACTACGAGGCAGTAAATTAACATTTCATAATTATCTTTAAAAAATATATTTTGAAAAACCATAAATACAGTAATCAACCCGAAGGTCGGTTTGGTAGGTGATGGCAGAGATCACCCAGTACTAAGCCCTATGCGGCGTATGAAATTCACACATCAGGGTAGTGGGGCCAGTTCCCTTCCCTGTGCCGGTTATGGTTTCCCAGGAAGATGTGGTACCCGAAAAATCACCCAGCATGGGTGGAGCTGAGGGTGCCCAGAGTGGCATATATTTATAAATTGGTTGCCATTTTACCGAAAACCACGTGCTGATTATAATCAGGGCTGACCCATATGCCTTTTGAGGCTGACGGTAAAGGGACCTTGGAGGAATCTTTAATAATCCTATCCATCTAAAAAGTCAAAAATATCACGAAGACATAACAATTTTACTTTTTAAAATCTAATGCTAAAATTTAAACAGGTTTATGAAATCATTTTTGGGAGAATAGACTATCTATACAATAGGTGAATTGAGAATAATTACTTTAGGTTTTTAGAATCTGAAATAGACGGTAAAAAAGTTATGCTTTAGGTTGAAAAAGTGACAAAAGGAACTGATGTATCGGCGCTTCGCTCAGCCTTGTGACTTTTCCGTAGCATGGGTCGTAAGAGACATCCATTGCTTTTTCCAATTCTAACGGAATATACTCAAATGAACGTAGTAATGATTTTCCATACTCAAGAGGGTTTGATTCCAAGACTAGAAAGTTTTCTGCCATCCTTATTGACCATCTATGTTTTCGGTTCCACTGGCCGACCTTTGTGACACTGGAGACCTTTGTGATCAGGGAAACATCCGAAGTATTTGGTGATTATTTGTTATTTAGATAGGTTGTACAAAATGCCAATCATCGGAACCATTCAGACCATCGGATAATACAATGCCTGTAATTTCCGCTGGTTCGAATAAACCAGGATTTAAAATATATGGCACTGAGTTAGGATTTCCTATACTTGTTAAAACATCCATCCCTATTATTCATTTTCTATGGGTTAACTTGAATTTTTACGAAATACTTACACATCATTTTATAAAATGTAAAAATATCTTTGAAATGGTACCTTATAACGCGGCAAATAACCACAGTCTTCCACTATTTTACATTTTACAATATTATTTGAGGTTGGAATACCATGGCGATTACTTACCAAGCTATCACTTACACCTTGAACGATATCACTCCTGAGTATAAACATTCAAATGATTGCATAGTCAATGAAGAACCTATTTGGAATAACTTTAGATGGAGGTGATTGGCTCAGTGCGCATACAGATAGAGACTATGTTTTACATGGATGAGTACAACTTGTTATAAATTATGTATTATATTATGAACTGTGATCATAATAATGGCATAGCAAAACGTGACGAGGAATATGATGAACAAGACAGTAGAAAAAAGTGAAATTGTAGGAGAGAATGGAAGGAAGAGCTAAAGGAATTCATCAGCTTTATTTTAATTACCACCTCCCATTTGAAGTATCCAAATATGATGGAGTGAGAAATATTCCGTCATTTCAATTTTTATAATTTAATTCACGCTTGAATATGAATGAAATCTTGTAACTTTAAAATGATGAGTTCAAGGTATATTAGACACTTTTTGTTAATTTTAATGAATGATTTTTCACACTTTTTATCAACGGAGATCCTTACCTGATACAAACTATGCACTAAATACAGGTTTCAAGGTAGGTAAACGTAGGTTTTGGATGGTCAACCTATACAACATAGCTCAGCGATAAAATTATTATACTAGAAAAATCCCCGAATATTTTCTTCCTCCCTTCATTCCACCGGGTATTCCTATCCTAATGCCACCCGTTCCTCGTTTGCCTAACGTTCTCCCCTGTATTACAGATTTCAACATCCCTATCCTAATCAATATGCCCTGCATCCATCTTTCCTTCCTCCTTTGGTTTTCTCCCAACAACCCCCTACCTTCCACACCGAGTCTAGCCCTTGTTCGCTTGCTTTTGTTACTATCCATTCCACCTTTCCACCCTTTTTCACATCCACATTTCAAAAGCCTCCAATCAAAGCCTATCGTTTTGCTTCAATGACAATGTTTCCAAGCCGCACAAAACCACGCTCTATTTCAAAGTCTTAACAAGCCGCTTCTCAACATCCTTACTCAACGTCCCTGGCATCGATTCACTCCTTGCGAAAGCTTCTTTGCCTAACGCAATACTGCTTCTTACGTTCCTACTTCTTCGAACATTTTCGTCCAAAACCCTTGAGAGATATGAATTAACAGGAACGGTAACTACGGCCGTATAAGTATTGTGGGAAAGATCAACCCCAGCCGTAATAGAGTACGGCCGGGATTGATCTTTCCCACAATCCTTGAGAGATGCGCAAACTGTTATACCTGTTAATGAGCTTCTATTTTTATAATTTACTTAGCTGTCCTCTTTCTTGAATGCCGTGTAAACTTTGTTTGTTTAGATTGACCCTCATCTAATGTCTAACTTTCCAAAGGGCTCAGCTTGCAACCCCTTGGCTGACCGACAAAATAAGGCGTGATTACCCCCAAACTCAACTGGTTTTATAGATTCTTCAGCGACTTTTATTCCCATTCCCAGTTCTTCTCCTAATTATTTAAAAATTTCCTCCACTTATACGTCGAAAAGCACAGGTGATAATGAGCACCTCTTACTGACACTGTCTTTCCGGACTCACCATCCGCCACTCGCACCTTAAAAATCTGATGCATATAGAGGTTGCGGATTTGTCGCCTCTCCATTAATTCTATTCCTATTTTATGCAATACATTCATAAATTCTACCCAATTTACTCTATCATACACCTTTTTGAAATCTTTGAAACTCATACACGTAAATCTTGATTGTTCCTCTGCATTAGTGACCGCATTCTTGCAATGGCATCACGCTTGCCTCTCCCCTTCCTGAACTCAAACTGATCATCCCCTTAGTAATCACATTCCCTGCTCTCCATCCTGTTATTGATGATCTCAAGAACCACTTAAGCTGTGGGCGAAACCAAATTATATTGTTCTCTAGTCCTAACATCATACAGCCCCTACCTTCTTTGGGATAGAACACTGACCCCATAAGTATTCCGGTCAGATTCCTTTTTAATAAATGCTACGAATTACACCATGAAAATTCTTCCTCCTACGTTTTCCTAAAATATTCAGTTTTTCCGCGGGAATTTTTCCTACTACTCGGCCTTATTTGATTTTAATATTTTTGGAAACCTTTATAACTTTCCATCGAGTTAGCCTGGACCTAAGATCATATTCGTTACATTCACTGCCAATGTCTAATCATGCTGGCTTAATATCTGTCTTTAATACATAGTCCCTTACATCTCTTTAGAGTCGTCTCTGGTTCAGGTAATAATATCCTTGCCTTAATTTTTATTGTTTTCACGAATTTTCTCTTCATGTTTCCCAATAGTGCTATTATCTTCTCGTACAGCGAAACAATTTTACTCTTCCATTGTAAACCTTCCACTTTCTCGCCATCTTCCGCCACGCTTCTTTTGCTCCATTACGAGTAGTATCATGCATCAGTTAATTATTCATTTCTTAGTACATTCGTCTACTTAACTCAGCCTCGGATATATTTCTAATCATCTCGTTTTTACTCCATACTTAAATTTACCTTTCCCTATTCATTTGTCCTAGTTTAATTTGTGGCTTTCAATATTCATTTTTTATACGGCTCCATTCTATTAGTTAAGCACTCAACTCCTTTCCCTCAATCACGATTAACACTTAAGCTCGCTGTTACTTCTTTCATGTCGTTACGGTAAATGCTTCTATTTTCCATTTGCGAAACATTTTTCCCTATTTAATCTTTGTGAATTCGACTTGTCATTTATTTGAACTAAATTTTTATTTGAATCTGGATTTGCCTCCGGGAAACTGTGAAAACTAATTCCACTCTTCCTATGTCTGTGCCTAACCATGATATTGTCTAAACAGATACTTGTCTGAATTCACGGGCATTCTCCATCTTTGCCTAGGTCTTTTGTGTTATTGAAACCACGTATTCTTTTTAGATTAACCCCTGCCTCCTATGGAACTCAATTTCTCTCACCCCGTGGTTATACCTTGTTCCTAAATCGTAGTCTCCCCCCCTCAATACCATCTCTTCCGCCTTTCCGCTCCGCTCTTAGTTATACTAGTAATATTCTATCATCAAATTGCTTTATGTTTACGATACTTCTTCCTAAATTATTTCAAAACTTTTTCCATCCCTCGCTGCCTCTCTTCCACTTCACTTTGCATTGCTCTAGAGCTGTCGTTCCAGTAATTCCCGCCATCCTTCCATCATATCTTGTACCATCCTAAAATATCTAAATGTTCTCTCTCTATATATTTGTTAAAATTTAATTTGTCGCGGAAGTTTTAATTTTTTTTGTCAAACTGCTGTTTATTATGTCAATGTATATCTGGTACAATTACAGGATCCGTTCAATAGGTATCGGTACTGGTTCCAAAACTCAACATTTATTACATTAATCATTAAAATCACTCAATAAGCTTCAAAATACATTCCTCCTGCATCGTTGCACTTAATTCGGCGCGTCTGCCACTCGTCAAATCCCGCTGGAAGTCGGTATCCGGAATACTGTTAGGAGCCTTTGTCGTCGCCACTTGAACCGCCTCGAGGGAGTCGAACCGATATCCTTCGAGCTCCTTTTGAGCTATCCTCTGAGGTGATAACGTTGTTGAGAAAATCTTCATCTTCCTGGACACAGTACAAAATTTCTTGTGAAATTTCCACCGGTGACAGTTTTTGTTCCTCGCTCAAGACTTTCGGCACCAGCTTCACGCACACTTTCCTCATCGCAAGATCCTCTGTTACAATGGTGTGGGTGGTACCGACTGAAAGGCCGATCTCCTCACTGATAAGGGCGATGGTTAAACACGTGTCAGAGTCCAAATAGTTTTTCACCTGAGCATCGGTTCAATCGGTTGTCGGGAATCCGACGCGGTGCTCGTCTTCGACGAATTCCCGGCCTTCCTTAACCATTTTGTGCCACTCAAAAACTCATGTGCGGCTTACGGCATCATCCCCATAAGCCTCTATAATGAGTTCAAGGGTCTCCGACGCGGATTTCCCGAGTTTAACGTAAAACTTCACAGCGCAGCGTTGCTCGACGGTGCGCTCAATGCTGGCGCGACGAAACCACAAACACCACACGTCACAAAAATCCACCTCCTGTCTCAACGCATGCCCGAATGCGACTAAACTAAAGTGCGCCTGAGTGGTGGGGGACCCTTCTACCGAACCGACGGGTTGGACCGCCATCCACCGCTCCCTTGTGGCTACAGCGAACTAGTCCCGATACGCATTGAACGGGCCCAATTTATTGATTTATTTCTAGTATTGCGTCAACCGCAGCCATTGCAAGTTGCAACATGTTCACTTCGCTTAGGTGAATGATAGAGGTGATATGCGGTGCTTTATAGAAAGCATGCTTTTGATGGCAGAAATCTTTTCTTTGTATATTAAGTTTGCATGATATAAGTATATTTAATGAATGTAAAATAAATTATATATATATATATATATATATATATATATATATATATATATATATATATATATATAGTTATACATGTATCATGGTGTATATATATATATATATATATATATATATATATATATATATATATATATATATATATATATATATATATATATATATATATATATATATATGCATCTTTTATCCTCATGTTGATTTTTATTATATTTTTGAGGGAAACAAAATACTCTTTTGTTCCTACAATTTTTCTAAAATTCTGCAGTTTAAAGATATATCAGTGCATCATAAATCACTTATAAAAATAATTCACGAAACAGGGGCTATGAGAAATAACATGAGTTTACATCCCACAGAATTGATCTGGAGACTGAAATTTTACTTTTTCACAACAAAATCGTCTCAGTTAGTCGGAAATATATGTTTCCAAAAACTTGGAAAAAGTAATATGCTGGCTACCTTTTAAATTATTTTTCCTTTCATTCGTTAGATTTACTGAATAGTTGATATCTTTTGCAAGACATTAGTATAAAAAACGAGAGAGGGACAGTATTTAGAAATCGCATCGAATAAGCCTTTATCTTTACTCTCCGCAAGGGTACACTCGAATCCATATTTTATACTCCGTAATTTTATCTACCATGGGACCTCTAATTCAACTTAGAGGTTAGTCATAGCTAAATTGTTCCTCAAGAGATATGAATATCGAGCACATTATTGGCCACATTAAGAATATTTACAACTGGATGAAATGCATGTAAATAGGAAAATAGCTTTCTGTGTGTATAAAAACAGGGAGGAAAAAATATTTCCCTGTATTTACATAGAGTTTCCTATTTCCAAACGCAATAAAAAGAACAGGATTACCCCCGATCTCCTTCCATCTCATGGTTACGGTCTGTTTGCTATTGCCACGCACGGTCCGGGCGCACTCCATAAACTTCTTAAGAGATATAAGATAGACTATAAAAAACACACTTTCTGGATTTCCTTTTGCCCCTCTCTGCCACCTCAAACTCTTCCTCCGCCCCTTTCGCAAAGGCTCCCTCACCCTTTCACATCCCTTCTCTCGTATTTCTCCACTCCTCCCTTCATCTCCTCATCCTACTACCCCTGATGCTCCCTGCGGTTTATTTTCCGCACTGCCGCCAGCCAAGCACAAAGACGAGGAAGGGGGCTGGGGAAAAGGGAAGGGGGTGCAGGGAAGTTGTGGAGGAGGGCGGGAGAGAGTCCGGGCCCCGGCGCACGAACCTCATCGGATTTATCGATTCATGCGAATGCAATTTCCTGAAATACTTCGTGCGCTCAAGGGTGACGACGTTCGTCCCACATTTAAAACGCGTAATCTCTCCCTCACTCTCTCCTCCCTTTTTCCCCTGTCTTCCTCTTGGTCTTCTGGCGATATTTTTTTGGTCCAAAATGATATTATTTTTACAACAAAAAAACAGCATCGGATCTTTCGCAACGAAACCTTCGATTTAGCGGATCGTTCCCGATTGGCAAAATTGTCGCTCCATTGGGTGACAAGTCATTGCGGACTTTCGATTCGTCATAGATCTCGTCTTACTCCAATGACAGTGAAGTGGCGTGTTTCAGAGAGTCCGGAAATCGGAAGAAAATTTAGCGCTAGCTGTCGTCTGAATAAATTGCCATCGCATAGGTAATACCTTGGCGTTGGAAGCCAAAATCGTGTACAGCTCTCGAAAAGTCGTCCTTTATTATCGCTTCATCCGATGGCACCCCTCCACTAATACAATTTTTTGTATCCTTCTTGAATTATTTTCCCTGTACTTCTCTTAATAAGCAATCTCAATTAGAATGAAATATATTACAAATATTTCTATTAGATGAATTTCTTAATTTTTTTTATGCAAAAGTGCGTCGAAAAGTCGCATAAGCGCCACAGTAAGCGTTGTTAACTTTATTATTTGATTTTTGGATACGTTTTTACACATAATGACATCTTACATATGTTATTACAAGTAATACGGAATATATACGCTGGGAAGTGTTTTATTGGAGAATTAAAAGCTGTTTCGAGTGCATTTTTTAGTGGGCTAGAGACAGCTAATTAATACAATTAGGTGCTTTAAGTCAATGTCATGGACTAAAATCTTTGGCACAGTAATAATTTCATCATTTTTTAGTGGACAACAGTGTCACATTTCGTGGAAAACAAATTGTGTAATTATACGATATATGGTTTGTATAATCTTCGCTGTACATTTCAATTTTTCATTATCTTGGATGCATTACTGAAAGTAATTCATTCCCCAATAAAGTACTATAAATCGTGTAAGTTTTTCATAAAATTAGCGTATTTTAAGTTGAAGTTTAAATTAAATTGAATAATGCATATCTTAGGGTGTAAATGCACTATTTGAATGATAAAAGACATCAATGAAAGGGGTGTCTAATTTTGTAACTTTAAAAAATACATAATTTCACCATAGGTAAAGAAAACCTCTGCTAAAGCGTGTGAAGGTTACTTAACAACTGGCGTAGTTTGCCATGCGTCAAAAACATGATTAACAAAATACTTTGCAAATAAAAAAAAGTTAATATATGCGATACTGCGTGAGGATTACTTTTGTTTCCTACAACAGATAGGAAATCGCAAAGCTATTTTACCCCCACTAGTTTTAACATAAAAAATAATCATGTATACAATTAATATTTGTAGAAAAAGCTCTTCATAATATTAAATGGGGACATTTATTTAAAATTTTAATGAAATTGGCGGGGGGTGAAAAATAGAGATAAGAGTAATATTGAAATTTTATGCTAGTAAAATAACTGTTATAAGCCCCGGAACCAAGTGGGAGGAAGAGAAGGTCCGAAGCGTTGCAGTACAGGACTGCACTGTCACCTATCCTTTCAACCTACCTACAAATATGAATTTCTAAATGAACGCCAAAGAAATAATGGACATAGAATGTGCTGGGGACTAAATTAGTCATGTAAACGTTTTCATCTCATATGGATTTTTTGAAAAAAGAGAGAAAAAGAATCATTGGGTATGACGGAAGCTATTAACGACATTAAGGGAGAAGAACACATTTAGTATCAGAATTAACAGTGCAAAAAGAAAAAGAATTACTTTCAGTTTAGATGGATATGCTAATTTTAAAGTAAGGATACACGGAAAAAACGTCCAAGCGGACAAGGAACTTAGATACTTAGGGCCAGTTATGACAAATTACATGAAAAGTAAATGAGAAACAAGAACATATGTCAATGAAAGATACAGCTACCAGCAAAAAAACTTTTACTGCAAATCATAGGAGAGAATTAAAGGACTTCCTTTTAGCTTTTCGTGAAGTAGTGGTTTCGTGGTTTTGCATTCCGAAAAGACAAGAAGACTGGGCACCTTCTAAGTTTGGTATGTCGACTAATGTTGGGATAAGGTTGGGTAGACAGAGCTGAGTACACAAAGAGATTAATAGAATCAAGCGTGGCTCCGTAGAAATTATGGATAACCGTAATAATAAAAACTTTATTGTTCTTAGTAATTGTGGAAACTACAAAATTTTATTTTAATTTAAGAAAAACAAGGAAGCTTTTGAAGGAATTAGTGGGAGGAGGATTCATGGAAAATCAAAGTGTAAAGAAGATCAGAGTTACTGTGGTATGGATTAAGGCATGAAAGTCATGTTACTAATGCTTAACAGGAAATGGTGAGGGATTAACGATTGATAACTCCATGAAGAAAAACGTAACTTGACTATACTACCTTTATTCGTGGGATTATTATTTTAGGTGGTTTTCCGCCGCCTTCTTCAATACTGTTTTTAATTTGAAACCATCACTTATTCGCGGCCCCCTGGGACCAGGCGCTCTTGAAGCCGTCTCACTGAGGAACATACGCTACATGGACTCATTTCCGTACCACCACTACTCTTTGACCCATCTGAAGTACCGCCAGATGCCCCACCAGGAGTAATTATAATTTCCTCCGTCAGCACAGTTTAACACAGCACAGCCCTTCCACCAGGTCAAGGCTGTAGCCCATGGGTAGGGAAACTATGCATTATAAGTTTTTAACTTTAAATCAAAGTCAAAATAGAAATATTTGGATATTTTAGAACTTAAACGCACTTCGTGATTCTAAGTAATCCCTTGATAATGTTTTAAAAACGGTTTTAATGAAAAATATTGATAATGAGAATTATTATAAGAAATAAGGAAAAATCTAGTCAGAATGACGATTACGGCTACATTTGCACATTGTACTTGAAATATCATTATGTTGGTGACTGGAAGTTCCTATTGTGGAAGATGGGTGGAATATGGCCATATTGTTTGGCATTAATTTCTACTCTTGTAATTACTTTGTAGACAAGATTCCTGGAACCTCTTTTTTCCAGTCAATTTCCTTCCTTACTTGTAACTATCGTTTCAGATTCCATTGTCATGTGGAGGTTTTAAATAATTTATATATGAGTCTGATCTACTTAATTGCTATTATTCTAAAAGCATAAATTGTGAACCCATTCTTTTTTGAAATGATATGTGCCTCTTTCAAGAGTTTTATAACTTAATGGTATTTTCAATTCGTCCATCGATACTTTTGGAGAATCGGGCAGGTTTTTCCTGTGTTTTATCTCAACCAACTCGCAAAAAAACAGCGTGGTTTCGTAAGTGTGCTCTACTTCAATGAACGATTTATTTTTTTTAATGCGTATTTGTATGTTCGCGGAAGTTCATATAAGGATCTTAAAGAACTATTTTTTTCATTTTCCCACCGCGCACGTTCCCATAATTTAGCTGCCTAATTGAATTACTTGATTTTTTGCTCATTTTATAAAGCTTCCGAATTTATGTGTCGTGTAAATCTTAGCTTTGCTCAAGTTTCCAGTATCTTTGTTTTACTTCTATTAAAAATTATATTCGAAAATTTTGTGGCTTGTAATTATGTACTTTACTTTCAAACTGGTACGTAGACGGATTTAATGAACCGGCCGCTCAATCACTATGAATCTTTTGATAGCATAAGTATATATTTTCAAAAATTGCTTTTCCTTCTTCATAATATTTCCTTCTTCCCCTATTTGAGTCGGAGCCAACAAAGTCTTCAAATAATTTTGGGCGTGCATTTTATACCTAATAGTTAACTCGCGTTAACTAGTATCCTTTTGTACCAAGATTAGTCTGAAATGTGAGTACTATAATGAGTAACTTAATAAGTATTCATTTGTGATTGGCATGATTGCACATTGATTTAAAAAAAATTTTACAAGACATTTTTTCGGAGTCCTGCTCTCCTAAATATATATATGTATGTATGTATGTGTGTGTGTGTGTGGACTAGTAGATAAATGAATTATCGTTATAACGGCTAAAAAATGTTAAAAATTATATTTTTTGGCCTTATATTCATGGATCAAGACACAGCATGAAGTACGGGGCGTGGAAAACTATCGGACGAATACGGACGGCACCGTGTTTGTGACAGTCGCTTACGATAACTCATCGGGAAACAAACGTGAGATGCAGATGTCGGCTGCGTAGGCCACTTCGCCGTTTCACTCTCCCGAGCCCGTAAATAACGCCATCGGAATAATTTGTGAGTACTTCACCGGGCACACCTCTCCAGGACTCTTGTTAAAAACCCTTCCGTTCCGGGGGGAAGGAGAGTTTTGCGGGAAGGGTGAGTTGAGGAAGGGAAGGGGATGTCGAGGAGTTGGAACAGCCAGAACGCGTTTTCCGTTCCGATAGCCTCCCGTGTCCACTTGCCGGCCCTATCCGCCCCCCCCTCCTACCATCCCCTTTCCCTTCGCTACTCTTCCGTCGTCCACTCCTCCTCCTCCTTTTCCCCCCTCAGGGGCCCGAAAATGCGCCCGGAACTTCCGGTCGTTCGGCGGTCGAGAGGAGGAGCACGAAGGTGGCGGAGGTGGGGCGGTGGAGGGAGGGGGGGCGGAATTCAGCGCGCCTTCTGGCGGCGGCCGTTCGCGTGACACCTTTATCTCAAAAACATTTTCTCCGCTTGGGCAGATACCCATCTACTCACCCCTCCTCCTTCCTTCCTCTCCCTACGAGAAAGAGGAAAAAAACCGTATATCTGGAGAACATGGAAATCCTTTCAGGCGAGGGAGGCGGAGGGAAAACTGTTTTTGAACATTACTACGCCGTCTATCCGTTGTCCTTTCGACCAACAGTCCGATCGCTTCGAAAATGTTCCTTATTTTCCCCATCGTTGTCTTCTTATTTTGGTAATTATGTTATTCCGGGTAACGGTACCTTGGAGTTGCGATTACGATTACGGGGAAAAGAGATATGGCCTGTTTTAGGGGAAGTCGGACGCGGCCTGTCTCCCACTGGAAAATTGCGCTGCTTCCGTGGCAAGAGGGGGTGATGGGTTCCTACTTACATGCTGCAGACGGCGGCCAGCTAAATGTTTCTCTTTCTCTATCCATTGACCTTTCCTCGTTCCGTTCATGCGAACAGTACCTAGTGCGTGCGCAAATGAAGGAAGGCAATTTCCTTTGGATCACCGTTGGCGTGTTACCTAACATGTCTAGGTATTAATTTGAATTAAAAGTAAAACAATTAAAATGCATTGCCTCAAGGAATTAAGTGTTTGTTACACAATTTGATCCTATTTTTCTCACGAGTTCTCAAAATTTTGTGTGTCCACATTTGAGGAATCACCGATGGAATGATTTCTAATCGGATCGTTTATTAGCTGCGGATCCTGTCGCGTCCTTAGGTACTTCCTGGCTCATGAGCTTAGAACCAATTGAATTAAATGTTTATTTCGATCTATTTAGCCTGGTTAAAACCAACAACCTTTCTTAAGATGGCCACTGGCTAGCCATTAGCCAGTCACGTTAGCCTGCTATCTGAATTGAGCGATCGTCTCTTATTAAGTAAACAGTATGGAACTGTCGCAGCTTTCATTTTTGCCAGCGCATGCGTCAGGCCTTTGGCGAGTGCGTATGGACACCTCCGAAAATACAGATGCCATCAGATTAGGACTTTACAATTCATTTTCCTTATATTAATTAATACAGTCTAATGTTTCGATTGAAAATAACATGGTAACCTAAATAGGTACTTAAATCGTTTGAAAAAGAAAGTTTACTTCAGGTGCAATATCAAATTTACCTGCCCTTCCGACCGTTTTCAGAAGGGACTAGAAGATATTTTGCAAATAAAAGTTAGGATTTTAAAAAAATTTCACTGCCTGTCACTCGAGGGATTTGTCCCTAATCATAAGATCCTGGATTCAATTTCTAGTGCAGATGTTTCAGGGTTATATATTTTTGGAATATCAAGGTCACTATACAAGTTCTCAAATGTCACAGTAACAGCACATAATTGAGTCACTCACCTTATTGCATCGAAAGTACATGAGGGGATACGATCACATCCAAAGACGAGGAGTCGGTTTCCACAGCAACTAGTGTGATGTCCGTCCCAATGTGTTAGGTTAAGTTTCTAAAATGATTCGGTTGGTTCAAGTTTCGACGTCATATTATAGGTTCATGTGCTGGTGGAAGGGTCTATGATGTCGTATGCCTTTCATCTGCCTTATTGAGTGATTTCACCAGTTTATTTTGTCAATACTTACGCAAAATCTGTGAACACTGAGTAGTGTCTCGTTGCGGGCGAATCATCTGTACTGAAAGTATATTTGACGGATCAACTATTTTAATTACTGGTGTATTCGGATCCATTCGTCGTATAGGATAAAAAAAACAAAAAACGAAGTTGGTGAAATTATCAGTGAACATAAGGCTAAGATAAGCATTAAATGTTGGCAACTAGAATAGATAGAACGAATCTCCGATGTTAAAATGTGTTTTGAATGGTGTGCTGAGTAGTAAGGACGTAAAAAGGAGAATTGCGTTGCATAAAGAAGCGTTTACAAAGAGGCGGGAGTTGATGTAAGTCCATCTAATAAAAGATCTAGGAAAACGTTAATGAAATGTTTAAAATGTAGCATATTTTCCATGGCTCAGAAACATGGTGTTCAAGGCAAGAGTATAAGAGTAGAGAGGAGACTATTGATATTTGGGTGTGGAGAAGAATGGAAGCAATAGAATGTAGTAATGATGAAAGGGGAAAATTCTTGGAGAGCGACATAGAGTGAAGAAAAGAATAAGCATTTTGAATGGATGAGTTACTCTGATTCGTAGAGTTCTACCTTTAAAACGCTTTGACTAACTGCTTCTTTGTTTGTTACCTCAGGTTCTTTTAACACAGAAGTTGCCTCTTTTTCTTGAACACCTTTTTAGCTTGAGTTTTTCTTCGGTTGATGTCAGTTGTGCTTCTTCCATTTAAGTCATATTGCTGCCCGGATAGATAAAGGATTTCGCTTGCTTTAGTTTCACTCTTCGAATTGTGATAAATGTCTTAAGATTCTCACTTCCACGCACAAAAATTGTATTTTTTTCTTGTCGATTCTCATATTATATTCCTGAAGAACTCGGTTCATAATATTCAAATTTGCTTTCAGATCCTCTTGCGTTTCTGCAACTATTGCGATTTAATCTGCGAACCGGAGAATTTTAATTTTCTCATCATTCTCCCTGATTCATTAAAAGCCCAATTCTAGTGCTTCGTTTTTTACCTCTTCTATGCACGAGTATACTTCTTGTGCTGACGAGAGGTTGAATCCTTGTCTAACTCCTAACTTATTTTGGCTTCTACTCTTCTTCTTTTTTCATTTGCATGATTGTTACCTGATTCTTTTAGAGTTGTTGAATTATTATTCGGTTATTTTGGCCCAATTTAAGTGCTTCTAATATCTTCATCATCTTGTTTCATTCGACGTCGTTGAAGTTCTTTTTCAAGTGTGTAATATTTTTGGCCAGCATCCCCCAACTGAGTATATTATATCTTATTTTTGTTTTTTCCTGAATCCGAATTGGTTTCCCAGAAGACTTCCTTCTACCTGACCTTCTATTCTTCATATAATTATCTTAGGAAGTGTTTTCGATACGCGACATCAGGGTCAATGCTCGCTATTCTTTGCATTCAGTTGCTCATGTTTTTTTTTCAATATTGTAATCATTTCACACCTCTCTAAGTCTTCTGGTGGCTTTTTGCCGTCATAGTTATCTTTGATTATTTCAAAGGGAAAGAGGGTTCTTTCCCTTTTGACCTCGGTTATCGTGATTATTTCTGATGTGTTCATTTTATCGACTCCTGGTGCGTTGCAGTTCTTTTGGGTTGATATAGTTTGCTAAATGCTACGCGATTTCAAAATCACAAACTTGTAAGTTTCCCAATGAAAAGGTTTTCCCATTAGATAGTCAGGACAGTTTAGATGCATATACTGCATGAGTTTAATACATGAAGACTTAAAACATTGGTTTTAAAAAAATCATCGAGTAAGTATAGGAGGTACAATTACTTATATTATAGACAGACATTAGTTATCAGTCCAATATCGCAAAGTCAATAATGACAAAAACTTTTACAGTTACGTCATTTCTAAATATGTTTTAAGTGTAAAAGCGTAGCAGCATGAAATACAGTAAAGTGAAATATGGGAAATAGTTCAGTATCTACATCTCCTCTTTCTCACAACAGTCATCCTAATTTGATACTCATGGTATAGTTTTGAATGATTGAGTTTAACTAACTCGACTACCACCATAAATATCACTAAAACCTCAATCGAGATTTATTGCAAATGCCATAAAGTTATAGTTATTATCTTCCAAAATTGTTTAAGTAAAACCATTGCTTACTCCGTTTCTTTAGCATGACTTTAGTTCAAATTTATAATGCAGTATTCTGTCCTGACTCTCCTTCCGTTGAATTTTGCTTTAAAGATAAATTTACTAACGAGAAGTTGTACTCAGCAGTTTCGTACTTATCTAGGGTCAGATAAAACTCTCGGTATCCCATGCAGAAAATTACACTCGGTTCATAAAGTCTGTAGCTAGGGGAAACTAACGGAGTTGGATACCATTGTTAATCACGCTATCTGGTCGCACTGCCATTTTCTGAAAGCAAAACCATACACGGTACCTATCCGTCACAGGGATAGAGTAAAAAAGAAATTTCGAACACGGGTATGCAGGACGTCCATATTAAAAGCTTTAAAGAGTGGACTAAAACTAAAGGGGTTTATCTATAGATACTGTTAAAATCTAAGCACAAACTTTTTTCTAAACCGTTTCTTTTAAACGTGCTACGTGTATTAGCAAAGCTTGTGGAATTTCTAAACTTAAGATTTCAAAGTGGTCATACTAATCCTACCTCCCCGGACTACAACCTTGACGTGGTGGAAGGGCTTGTGCGTTCCGATGACCCCTAGAGCTTTGCTGGCGGGAGTAATAATAATTGCTCCTGGTAGGGTCACCCATGCCAGATAGGTCGAAGGTTAGGAGCCAGACGAAAGGTAGTCCACGCAGCGCCTGTTCCTCAGTGAGGCGGCTGCAATGGCGTCTGACCCCTGTGGGGCGGCCAGTAAGTGATAGTGTCACGTTAAAAACACTATTGAGGAAGGCAACGGGAAACCACCTCAATTATCATTCCCAAGATTTTTACATGATGGACTATACACAGATTTTGAGTCCTGGCAACTACGGGGCTCGGCTCAATCGGCCGTGTACCGTGCCCGGCAGCGGGGGAGGCAAGGCTTCCGCGGTCGTCATCCCACGAAACCAGTGCAAGGGAAAACTAGCAGCAGAAGGACAGAAGACGCAGGAGAAGACGACCACATTAGTTCGAATAGGAACGTGGAATGTTAGGACAATGATGAGGACAGGCAAATTGGAGAATGTTAAGCGAGAGACGAAAAGGGGAAATATCGATATTTTAGGTTCATGCGAGGTGAGATGGAAGGATACCGGGGATTACTGGAGTGATAATTATTGAATAATATACAGCGGTGGGGACGAGAGCCAACGAGGGGTTGCAATAGTATTAAATAAAGAGGTAGGAAGAAGCGTAGTCAACATAGAGCAGGTAACGGATACATTATTTCTAGTAGAGATAAAAGCAGAGCCAACCAACTTGGTTATTATTCATGTATACAGGCAGGGTCGCACCCAAAAGTGGTAGGACTGATTTTTTTACAAGAATTTTATTGACGATATACAGGTACTTACATCGACTTAATCATCTTCAAAGTATGCTACTTGAGCTGCTACACACTTAGTATAACGTTCCTCCCATTCCCCGTACGCCCGCTGGAAATTTTCTTTGGGGATGCCGTTGATGACCCTCGTCGAATCCTCTTGAACGGCCTTTATCGAGTCAAAACGTCGTCCCTTGAGCTGTCTTTTCATCAGGGGGAAGAAGAAGTCCGGTGGTGCCAGATCGGGAGAATAGGGCGGGTGCGGCAACGTGGCAACGCCGTATTTGGCCAGGAGCTGTCAGACGACGAGCGCGCCATGGCACGGCGCGTTGTCATGATGAAGCACCCAGCAGTTTGCGATGGCCAAATCCTGTGAAATAATGCGTTGGACGTTGGATGCAGACAGACCCAACTGGTCAGCAATTTCTTCACTGGTTAAGCGTCGATCTGTGTTCAGCAGTGTCCTCACTCTGTCCACATTCGTGTCGGTTCTTACCGTCGACGGCCGTCCGGACCGATGGTCGTCTTCAACGAGCTCCCTACCCTCTTTAAACAACTTGTGCCACTCAAAAACTGTGGAACGGCTTAAGGCAGTGTCCCCATAAGCCTGCTTGATCATATCGAGGGTCAATGTTGCCGTCTTCCCGAGTGTCGCACAAAACTTCACGGAATAACGTCGCTCTAAATTCAGATTCATTTTGTTTTTCGACGCGGACAAAAAACTTGCTTCACTGAAAACGGTGTCCTCACTCAACGACAGCCCGCAGGCGACTGAGGTTGGTGTTGGTCTGTTGCTAAGAGCCCCCTCCACCTTACCCTGCCAGGCAGACCCCCCATCCACCGCTCCGTTCGCGCCAGAGAAAATCAGTCCTACCACTTTTGGATGCGACCCTGTATACTCCTTCCTTGTTGGAGGAAATTCTGCTAAATTCCAATTCCCAGCACGCCGCCTCTCCCTCGTTTTTTTGAATTCTACGCTGCAATCCATGAGCACTAAATTGTGATCAGAATCTGCGTTCGCTCCCGGGGAACTGTACGAATCGATCTCTGTGTTCCTTAATCTGCGCATTAGCATAAACTAATCTAAGTGATACCTATATGAGTAATCTGGCATTTTCATGCATATCTACACCTTTTGTGGTGTCTATACATAGTGTTGGTTATGACAAACAAAAATTTCCTGCAGAATTCAATTGCTTTCTCCCCGCGGTCATTCCTCCAACCTGAACCAACTACCCACCACCTTATCATCATCTCTTTCTTCGCCCACTGTGGTATTCCAATCCTCAATCACTATCACACGTTTCTCTGCAGGAGCAGTGCATGTGATTGTCCCCTTATTAGTGCATGTCCTCTAACAGATAGCACAACCTATTGATTTCTTCTTCCTGATGATTGCTTGATAGCGTATACCCGAACAATGACCAATTTCGTTGTTTCTGCTCTTATCTCTGCAAGTAATGCAATATTCGTTGCTTGTTCTATGTTAACTACGCTTCTTCTTATCTATGTATTCAATATTTTGGAACCCCTCGTAGGTTCTTAGCCCCACCGCTGTATATTACTCTGTAACTTCAGTAATCCCCACTATCCTTTCTTCTCACTTAGCATATACCTAAATTATCTATACTCCCTCTTTCCATCTTTCGCTTTAAATCTCTATTTCACCTGTCCTCAACATTTCAATAATATCCTAACATTCCAATTTCCTATTCTAAATAATTTAGCCTTCTTTTTCTGCATATTCTGTCCTGCTGCTGTCAGTTTTACTTTGCAAGGATTCCGTGAGATGACGACCGCGGGGGCCTTGCCTCTTCAAAACGTCATGACTTTTTGAAATTTTGGTGCCGTAGATGCCGTGATGGCTCGTCGAACACCAAAATAATGTTTTAGGGGGCCGAACAGATGAAAATCACATAGGACTAGCTCGGGACTGCGTGGTGGATGTTCCAAGCGTTCCCGATGAAATGTTCATAACAGCTTCTGCGTTTGTCCCGCGACTGTTAGCGACTCAAATACTGACATATCCTTGAGTATAAGAGCCGTTCATTGATGTTTTATTTTTTTTAATATCCCTACCCATGGATTTTACATGCTATTTTTATTCTCGTCTAATGTGAAGCAAATTAAAATATCACTCTACAATTAATCTTAACATTCCACATGTACGAGTCTCGTCCTTTATTTTTATTTTCTTTATTTTTATTTTCTTTATTTTACTTTTTATTATTCTTTTCCTACCCCAACGTAGTTCGGCTAGCGTTCTCCCATCAATCAGAGTATTTGCATTCCATCTCAATTGAAAAAAATCTACGCTGGCCTCTAGTATCTTCTTTACATTCTATCCAAAAAAATTTTCCTCTAGCTACAACGAATTTAAGTTTCCATGCCGCCCGTATTTTACTACATTTCATGCATATGATTTCAATGATCTGTGCTTAGCATCCTTACTCAACGTCCCTGTCTCAACTTCCTTTTCCTTGATAACCCAGCTTAGCGTAGTTTTTCTTATGTCCTTACCACTTCGGCCATCTCGGTCCAAAAACAATTCCAAGATATATAGACTGCTACAGCTGCTCTAATATGGGCTCCAATTCAGACGTTTAACTTAGTGTTCCTCTTTCTTGAAAACTCATAATTTGTTTACATTAACTTTCTTCGCATACCTATCAGCATGATTTTATAATCCATTGATGTGACCATTTGGAGTACTGACTTATTGCACTTAGATTGACCGCATGTCTAGCTTATATATATATTCTAAATTTTATAACTTCCCCACACAGTTTTTGTCCTATTTTCAGAAATGATAATCGGCAGCCCCAATTAATTCCCCTTATACCCCTCCCTATCTCTCCCTCCGTCATCCTTACCTAAGCAATATGTACCGGTCGAGTATAAGTCCCCTATCCCTGCATTGTACTCCTATCATCTGTAAGATAATCGTTACTTCAACCCATTTACCATATGGAATGCTTTCGCAAATCTTTGAAGCATACAAATACAGCCTTTATGTTTCTTTATTTAAGTGACCTTGTTTTTTTCATTGATTTCAGCGTACTTATCACGTTTCTAAATCGAAACTAAACTTCTTCTGCATGCCCAAAAGTTTTGATTCGCCCTCCTCTCCACCATTTCAGTACTATGTACCAAAAACATATTAGCGGTATGCAATACTAAACTTTTTCTTTAACCCTCCGATGAGATTCCCTTGCCCGTTTTAGAATAGGACCTAATGAGGATCTGACGCAGTTTGCCGACCAAAATCCCCCTCGTAAATTTTAATAATTAGCCGTAAAAATATTTTCCTTCGCGATTTAGTAGTCTCTTCGCGTTCCTTAGTAGTCCCACAGGGATGTTTTACTACATCGCCACGACCTTAATTGTATTCATCTTCATTTAATGCTCTTTCTACCTCTCCCGTAAGTATGCCCATCCTCATCGGTACCATATTCTCAGTCTAAACTTCCTGGCGTAACAGCGTAACTACGTGTACATTCTTTCTGTTCTTTCCATATCTCTAGAACCTTTTCTTAGTCGGTAGATGATTTGCTGCTGCATCTTTGATACCATTCACGGGCTATACCGTCTTACACTCTGACTGTTAGTTCTTTCACCTATCTGTACACATTTCAACCGTTATGTATTTACAAACTCTTCATATTCACGCATTTCGCCTTTCATCGCGCTTCTTTCACTCAATAACTTTTCTAATCAGTTTATTATTTATCTCTTTCTACTTCATCGTCCATATTTTTTGCTTACGTTTTCCTCTCTTCATCTCATCATTCTTTTCCTAATAGGGTTCCCTTGGTTTTTTTCCTTGTTACTTCTTCTATCTATCTATCTACATAATACCCCGCAAGCCGCCGCAAGGGCGTGTGGCGGGGGGTGTTAGGTCACCAACCGTAAAAAGGAACAATAACACATGCAAAACAACAACGTGGAAAATTACACCCACATCAGCGCCCACACTCATGCAACAATCCCTTCATCCAACACTCATGCAAACACATATAGTATACCGCAAACCAACAAAAAACTACACCCCAGGATGCAGCACGAAAGCCATCCTATAACACGCAAGCCAGGACACAACAAGCAAGAAATTGAAACATCACTACCACATGAAAATGCACCACGAAACACTCTACCCCCAAAGAATCTGTAAAAGGCAGGGAATGCGACCCAACGTTGCAGGTAGCAGGAATTTCCCCCCGCGGAGAGGGACGAGGGATTAAAAGGTAGACTTAAAAAGAGATGAACAGAACACTAATGAGGTCATTCGGAAAGAATGGGTTATTATAACAAAACACACAAGGTTAGTGGAAGAGCAGGCTAATTATTTTTTAGACGCTGAGGGTGGCAAGTGGAATTTTTCCTGTCTATAACCCTGCAGTTGCTATCCCATATTGTCCGTGGGGAGAAGGAGTCATTGAGGCGGCTAGTTCCGGCATCTACTATATTTCCCGAATTTTATATGCATGATCTAAGCGACCAATGTATGAAGGAGTACGAATAATTTGCGAGACCTCGGTGCTGAAACATGGGGATCTGAATTTATTTAATAATTTCAATCTTGCATTGAATCGTCTCTTTTCTAATACATGAACTAAGGTGACACACTAATTTGTGCAGTCACCATCTAAACGCCTTCAACTCAGCGAATAATAGCTGGGAAACAATATGCTTCACCTAGGCGGACGTCTGCGTAGGTTTCGATTCGAAACACGTCAGTTAAATTGTAAGCGGTCGACCTGACCTTTGATAATTAGAAGTGAATATTTTAAATATTAGGTAGGGCGGACGAAAGCAAAACGTGTACTGCATCACGAAGTACTTTGAAGGAAAATATTTTCACCGTAGTTTGCATCTAATTCCTAAATATAAGAAAAATATCATTTTCCAACAATGTTTACTGTATTTTCCTTAAATAAAGCAACAAGAAAATGTGAGTCAAAGGATTTTAGGACAGGGACATAAGTACCTACCGTATCTATGTCTAGTACCAATCTGATTAGCGTTCTAAAAAAGAATTCGCTGTGTACCACGTGACTATTTAAAAAACTCTACGCTATTTAAGTATTAACGGTTAAATAAATGAAAGCATACCCTTCTGAACCGGTATTTTTAATAAACGTGAAGCCATTTTTCCCACCAATTATCCTAGTCGCAGAAATTATCTCTGCTTTTAACGTTACAGTTTGAGCATGTTCTGACTGAAGCCCAGTCTCGTCTTCTATTTATCACGAATTCTCTTAAGCCGTAATAGGTATTCCGTTATGCGAGTAATTTACTGTTAGTAGTAGTAGTTTTAGGTGAGGCGACCGACAGCTAAGGTCATTTGCGCCATTAGGGATGGATAGAAAAGGAAGGATGGCGAGAAACCAGGCGTCGGCATTAGCCAACTTTTGTCGAAAGGCGCCAAGGTGTCCGTAGTTTAACGTCCCATCTGACGGACGTCGAACTCACTCCCAGTGCTCTGCGAGAAGCACTTCAAGTAGGGATAGGGATACCACTGAAAAATATCTGCCACCTCCGGGATTTGAACTCGGGCCTTCTCCATGGGGAGCCTGTAAGTTAGCCATCGATTTGACTGAGACCCGAACTAACAGTAATTATTTGTCCTTGTACCTTATTCGTTTAATTCCTTTTCTGTTTCCCTTTTTCTCTCTCTAATTGTTTCTGACACAGTTAACTATGTAATTACGTACCATACTTACCTAAAAAATTTATTTTCCATGTTGTACTTCAAACGGCATTTTCCTGGCGTGAATTTCCCCTTATTCTTACTGCTAAAACTCATGTTACGTAAAACAGGTCTCCGCACAGCCCATTCCACCTCATATTGCTGAGTGCCATCAGTCAATAAATTGCGGTTTGCAGCCCTAATCACACTCGTCGTTTCAGCTAGCATGTATTACGCCATAGCATTTTCCCTCAGTCCAATCAAGGAAGATAAATAACAGGGTGAGAATTTTGGCCAATTCCGAAATTTTCCCCAGTCCACGCGCTATAATCCATGTTGTGAGCCCGATTGCAGAACTTAGTCCAAGTTTGAACATCATATCAAGTACTCAACTTCTCCTGTCATGCATTAATACTGACCAATGTTGAAAGAGCATCTACAAAGAAATGTTACTCGGCTACCTACTACTTGATTTTATAAAAGGCTTAAATTCTCTGAGCGAGTTCTCTCTATGATCAACGCTTACCTGGCTTTGGGAGGCCATTCATGTTTTATTGCAGTACATGTCAGATATTTCCCTTATTTTGGTGTCAGTTATGACTTGCAGGATAAAAAGTCTTCATCTATGAGGCCCAATGTCCGAAAGGTTTCTAGTAAATTTATAACTGCGGCTATGCAGCCACATTAATACAATATAACATAGCCTTGAGTAAGATGTGAACGGAATTCGTTCTTATATCTATCATCTATTGATGTTAGGCAGGATCATTACGATACAACATATGGGTGCTCCCCACAAGCGCCACCCTCACCTACCCTCACACTCAACATGGGTTCCTCCCATGAGCTGTGTCAAGTTGAAGAGAATGCGGCTAGATTTGCTGTTCCGGCATATGAAGCGGTTAGGCTTACATGTGGTCAACATGACGAACGCGTTGTTTCAACCAACATTTAGTTAACTCAAAAGAGTTCGAGGTGATAAAAACAACTTGAAGCAAAGCAATAAATATCAAATTATAAACAATTTCAGGGGCAAAATCAGTCACCTTCTTGAGTGAGCATACCCACCAACAAAATACTGACCTAAAATCGTTGTTCAAAACTAGATTCCATGCAATTAGCTACCATAAAGGATACAAACAAAATTGAAAAAGTGTTGGTAATGCAAAATAGTACAGGGTCTGTTAAAAAAGATGAAACTGTTTGAAATAATGCTTGATTTTATTAGTTACCCTTCAAGTATGCTTATCGCCTTCAAAATACTGCCCTTGGCTGCCAATGCAACGCTGCCAACGTTTTTTCCAACTTTCGAATGTCACCTGGAACGCTTATTTCGGGATTGTATTTAATTCTGCTGTACGGTTTCGTTGGATGTCTTCAACAGTGTTAAATCGGTGTTCTTTCAAGGTGGATTTTAACTTATATATTTTTCAAAAATCCACTGGGGCAACATTTGAAGAAAGGGTGGATGTTGACTCCCCGGTGTGCTGTTGTTGGCCTAAAACTCGGTAACATTTTATAATGTTTGCTCCGGTAAGTTTCGCGATGAGAGCACCAAGACTTGGTTTCCCACATTTATAGTCTCTTCTGCAACATGCCATAACGATCAGCGAAAATGATCAGCATCACCTTCTCGTTCAATCGTGACATCCTAGCTTTTTTAGGTCGTGGGGAAGATGGTCCCTTATACTGTGAAGACTGGATTTTGGTTTCTATATCATGACCATAAACGCAAGTTTCGTCGCCTGTTGTTTTCAAGAATTTTTGGTCGTCGTTTAAATGATCGAGAAGTTCCTGGCTGATGACAAGACCTTTTTGCCTCTGTTGATCCGTTAACACTCGCGGCACAAATTTGGACGTGACGCGCAGCATACCCAAAAGTTCTACAAGTATTCGCCTACTGACTCTCAAACATCTACACTAAGGAGTTGACTATATGGGAATTTGCAATCATGCCCCAATTAAAAGTAAATTACATGAAAATGTTGTGGATGAAAGGTCGATAATTCGAGTCCAGGTCAGATATTCAAAAACACCCTATATCCTTCCATCATTACATTCCTACCTAAAAATTCCTACGATAAAACGCAAAGCGTCACCGAAATGCTCATGGATTTGGGGTGGGAATCGTTGGCAGAGAGACGATTCAATGCAAGATTGAAATTATTAAATAAATTCAGATCCGCATGTTTCAGCACCGAGGTCTCGCAAATTATTCGTACTCCTACATACATTGGTCGCTTGGATCAGGCATATAAAATTCGGGAAATAGACGCCAGAACTTTTTACGTCAGAATATGTATCAGAAAACGATACGGTTAAAGAATAGAATATTATAGTCTCTTGATGGTATCTTGACTCCGAGCCTTCGACATTTATTCTCAATTGCACCCAGAACGATGCCGCATCCACGCACAAGCTCACCCCGACCCCACACCGTCATGCATCCCGACCCATCAATGCACTCCCTCCAGTACAAGTCGGGCGACGTGGGTTTCCAACACACAAATGGGTTGATGAGTGCACCGATGCCGACCCGCGTTCCCCATGCGCATGCGTCGCGAAAATGAAACAAGAGGGGCCGGAAAAAAAACGGAAGTACGTGAAAGAATTCTTCTCCGCGCGCGCATTTCGTGCGTTTCAGAATGCCGCCCCGAATTCCTCCTCTCCCTGTCTCCCTCTCTCTCATTCCCCCATCCATCCCGACACCTCGAGCACGGCTCCCCTCCCTCTCAATACCGTTTGCGTGGCCCTATTACGTGAGCCCTCCCGCGTGCGTCACGCTCAGGACTATCGGCTCTTTTCAAAGGGAGATAGAGGGAGAGTGACAAGAGAGACGATTGGAGGATATGAGTTGGGGGAGAGAGAGTGAGAGAGGGGTGTGGAGAACCACTCGTGAGGGTCCCCGGATCGATACTCGACGTGTGCGGCGAGATAGAAAGGAGGGGAGTATCTGGATGATGCGGGCGACGGGGAAGGAGTGGGGTGGCGGGCCTGTGAGGGGACAAGGGGTAGGGGAAGTGGTGGTATTGGCCACCGACTGGACACTCGCAAGCAACCCCCGCATTTCTCCTATTTTTCGCTCTCCTCTCTCCCCATACCAGGGATCTATAACCAATTTATCGCCTCTCACTCCTTTGTTTTTTAAACTTCTCCATCAAACCTTCAACTTTTTGTCCTTAAAATTATTTTACACCCTTATCAAATTGTATTCAAAAGTGACACTAAGGATTTAGGTCATATCAAAACTTAGGAAACAAAGTGACGCAGGGCACATGTATGCTATCGAGGGACTTGACCAACTCCCAATTATATCGCCGGTTTATGTGTACTACGCGGCCAAAATTAGATCAATGTGTTTGTCAGTTTGCTAGATTCAAGGCCACCTCTGGCAATACATTTTTCACCTTTATTTTAGGTACAAAATACTTGTGGAACGAAGTCATAATAAACCTACGCCCGTCGGAGTCGACATACCCTAAAAAAATCAAAATAATATATCATAGAAGATATTCATTTTTAACTTGTCTTTGTGCACTTCAGTGTTACTTATCTTTGGGAAAAACCCCCTCCCAAAGATGACACTTTTTTGCCCTATTCCAACCGTTTCAATTCAATTCCAAGCTATTCCTTCTCATAGTTAACGACCTGAACAATAACTTAAAACATATTTTTCGACGGTTCTAAGGCCATTAGTATGTTAATTGGTAGAAATTGAAGTCTAATTTTTCAAGCTCTGCGGATGTTAATGCTCCATTTTTCCCATTATTATGGCATTGACTTCAAGTTCAGGTCTTGCTGTGAAATTGTGAGTGGATTTGGGATAAAAAGTAAGTCTTGTAAGGAGTTTTATCCGTTTGGGAAGTTGACAGGAGCTTACTTAACTGCGTTATATTTTCATAATATGGAGATTCCCTCCTTCCCCTGTTTCATAGGGTTTGCTTTTAAAAGCAAACCCTATGAAACAGGAGAAGGAGAAACCAACGAGCAAAATTTCAGCTTCAATTGGTTCCTCCACTCCACTTCGGGTCCTCGATTCATATCTCGCTCTTATCACTTAACGATTGTTAGAATATCCTGAGTAATGCTCACTTTTGGCCGTCGCAAATTATGAATACTACTGCTACAGTTGTTTGAAGGGTATCGTTATCCTCTGATAGAAACCTCTAATTCGGATCCTCGTGCCCATCACTCCCAAGCCGTTTCGACTCTACCCCACTCCAAATTTTACTTGTATACCTAGCTATCGAGCATATACTCTAGCTATTCTTGTATATCAGCCTAGCTGGCATTTCTCGTCTGTAAAGAATATGTGTACTTTGAAAAAGTGGAATATTAAAATTTAAATGACCAAATTTTCTCCGAAGAAAAATCTGTCAATTGGATTGATTTCTATATCGGAGTGACATCGGCTGCTTGAATTTGCATGCCTTGCGCATCCGATAAATGAATTTCTCCGTCAGAACGGAGCGCATGTGTTCATCAATTAGTGATCAGATTTCGCACAGCTGCGTTAGACGTATACTTGTAGAGAACTCAGTTCGTAGGGAGCTGGAAGGATACTACCTCGGGTAAGAGGGCAGGGGCAGGCTCCCCTCGCAGCTTATCGAGCGATGGTTATGCATTCTGGCTATCGACTGTAGACAACGCCCCCTGGCTTCCACATACAACCCCAATCCCCTCTTTTGCCATCTCCGCATTAGGATCTCCGTACCCACAACCACGCTGTTACTTTCTCCAACATATGCCATGCACGAGTATTCCACGCAACCAGTCGTCGACCCTCGTCTCCACGCTCTTCTAATGACGTAGTATTTGGCACTGGACGAGAAAGAGAAGAGTGATACCAAGGGATAAGGGTGGAGAGGACCCAGAGTGCAGCGTACATATTCTCTGGCATGAGTTTTTCAATAGCTCAACGTATGAATTCGTGATTCCGAATCGATGTGCTGGAAACGCAACTATATTAAAACGAATGAAATGAAGTTCTACCTTCTTCCTGCACTAGGCCTTTTCAGTACGTGGTGATATAATCGAAGCCCGATGTTTTTGAGTCGATTATTAGAGAACGCATTCGATTAGATTTATAATTATTTTGGTAGCCGTTTTGATCCATGCTCAAATCGTTCCGTTTCATATCCGTACTTGATATTCTACCACCAGAAAACTTGATTCATAGAATTTCATTTTTAACCCTTCTTTTTCCTGTAGCGAATGTCATTTGGGTGAAGTGAGAAGTTGCCAACACCTTCGTTTTCATTTCGTTAATGTTTTCGTCAAGGTATTATTGTATTTATTCTAGGTTAAATGGTTTTCGCGGACACGATATTGAATATGACTGTATCCCAGTCTGTAATAGTTACCAAATGGAATTTCAATTGATTATTCGTCCGTGACATTTGGAGATTTCCCTCCCCCAAACTCTTCGAAAAACCAGACTACATTTAGTGTCTTTCAGTAAGTCATATACCTAGAGACCATATGGCCTGGTTCTTTAAATAGTCAGTAACAAGAAGAAATCATAAATGTTATTCCTTTCTCATTGCTATTCTCTATTGAAAGTGGCAAAATTTATTTCATTTAATCAATCGTGATTGATTGGAAAATCTGTTAATTTCACATATGAATACATAATGAAGCCAATTTTCTCACAATATTTGTATTTTCGTTGCAATTCTATTGCAAAATGATCTGGTTTTTGTTAACTTATTTCACTGAAAATTTTGTCATTACTATACATTACAGATACAATAATCACTGCATGAACATAAAAGTTATTAATTTTAAGTAGAAAGATAAAATAATTTTCTGGAATTTTTCATGAAAATAAGTCGCTATAGTACCTGGAATTGCAAATTTTAAGTTTATGCAATGTTTGTGTCATGTTTCCGATTGAATAACCCTTTGTATTTAGTTCTATGGGAATATTACTCATTATATAGGGCAAGAGAAATATCTCAATAATGCTTCTCTGACGTTATCGCTTGATGTTTCGATTGGTTTGTTTCCTTGTCAGTTCAAAATATCTAGACGCCACTAATGACTGGATGTAGAACATAATGATGATTTTTTGAGGAATTGTTCCATATCTTACATAAGCCATCATTTACAACAAGAAAATATATGGAGTTATTGGATGTTAATAATTTTAATTTCGAAAAATCACAATAAAAATTATACCATAAATGTGCAACTACAAACCATACAACCATTGTTCCATTCAATCTATAAAATGGAATGTACTTATTCCTCATATAATCAGTTTTGTTTAAGTCGTAAGAAAATTAGATGCAGTTCAGATACTATGGAAAGTGAAAGAATAAAATGTGCCATCCCTCCAAGGAAATTATGGGTTTTGATGACACGAATTCATTATCTGCGTAATTAATGGTTAATTCGTCATCGATTTCTCGGAAAGGGAACATGAAATAAGAGCACCACGGTTTGTTTAACCTCTTCTGAAAATATAGTTGAACTCACGGTGAAATATGAAAAAATCATGCACTTCCTTCAAGCATTCGAAGAAGGAACACTCTCCTCGAGTGTCGACATGCTTGAGAAGAACTTCATAAAAATTTCTCTTTTTCACCGACATTCCCCACGATCTTCCGCTTGTACGGAATTTACGGAAAAAGAACTTGGCATTTCTTCGTTGCGGAAAGTGTCCGCGTGTGTCATGGGGAGTCTCGACGAACTCTGTCAACTTCAGGTACGAGAGTGAAATTCGAATCTCTGAGACTGGCACCGGCGCCGACACATTTAACCGCTCTACTCGGCAAATATTTCAGCACCTCATTCCTTCAGATATTAACTCTCCTGCAAGTTTCGTGTCCCTTCTCCCGATCGTTGAATAAGTTCGTCCGTCCCTAACAACCTAATCCATACACCATCTCGAGTTACTTCGTGTCAGTGTCAATTTAAATTGAAAAATTGGACTGAATGGTTTTATTTCAAGGTAGAGCAATTTTTTACTCCTGTCGTTTTAATCAACATCTTGTTTTGAAAATAATGAATATTTCATATAAATATTTCATTTTATGGTGAATAAATAGGCGGATATAGAAGTGACACTTAATACTCTCAGGTACCAAAAGATTTGCACAGATGATTTTTTGGTTTATTTTTTCAAATATCTTAACATCGGTTTAGCAAACATATACACGAGGTAAAGTTTTCACATTTTTATGACGATAAACTTCCTATTGGGTTTTTTAAATACAAAATGTCTACGAATGTCAGTAACTCCCATTTCGAATTTACGCAAACAAATATTGATAAAAAGCAAAATTCTCTAATTCGTAAAATATATGAAAATGAATCAATGGAAATAATTTCATTTTAATAAATTTATTTCAGCGTCAAAAAACAAATTTTTTCGAAGTCCAAAGAAATCCTACAGGTTCCATCAGGAACAGAACATTTCCGTTATAATTTCTGCCATTGTAATCAATTTCTGAAATAGTATGATATTTACTCATGTTTGTCAATATAGGTCTTGTAAATTATATCAATCAATTGAGCAATACGGTTCAAAATATTTTCAAACACTTTTTGGAAAAAAACATAAGGTTATTTTTTTAAGATAGGTCCGTTTGTCATTAAAAATTTATTCACTGGAATAAGTTTTTATTCACCGTTTAGTTTTCTACAAACCTACTTTGCTATGAAATCGCCGTTCCCCGCTCAACACTTTTTTTGTCGCTGCACCAGGCTTTTAAATTTCTCAGCATAGAGGTTCGCCGCCTGGGAATTGAACCAGTTGACGATGGTGGTCTTTGTTTCAAGTGCAAGAAAAGGAAATAGTCGCCAGGTACAAAGTCAGGACTCGAGGACGGGTGATCAAAAAGTACAAAAACGCTTGTTTGCTAAACATTCTTTACTTATTCTGTTGATCGGTAAGAATTTCCGGTACCCACCTAGCCTATAATTTATAATACCCGAGCTTTTCCTTAAAAAACGCGTAAAAATAATTGTGCGTCCAACAAGAGGAAGTTTCTCCATCGAGGCATTAATCGTCAATCGGTGATAAGATCGTAGTTCTTGGTCTACTTGTTTAACGATTTCATGTGTGTGGATATTGGGGCCACCACTCCCCTCATCATGAAGGCATGTGTGCAACCATTTTTGAAGTCTTCTTATCATTGTCAAACCTTCTCTTTACTCATTACTGTACGTCCAAAATAAGATAAGGGCCCTTACTTTTCAAGCATGTATGTGTGGAATATTTGCCATGTGTATGCCGTGCAGCGTCTGTACCTCATTAGGGTGGTCATTTGAGTGGGGTATTGCGTCAAAAACACTTATAAGGAAACCACCTCATTTAATAATACGCGAAACTAAGATGATCTTAGGTCTGAAAATGAGTCCTGACAACAACGGGATCGGTACGGCCTGAAGAGCCGTGTTGTATCCTCTCACTCTGTACTATTTCACGAAATATTTCCAAGCGAAGTCGGTAGCAGTCACAAAGACGAGCACCAAACCCGTCAGAATAGGGATAAGTAACTTAAAGGTGATTTTTGGATCGGGAAATTGGTAAATATAATGGTAAGACGAAATATAGATATTTAGGGGTGTGCGATTTGAGAAGATAGGAAAGCTGGGAATACTGGAGCCATAGTTATCGAGTAATAGGCAGCGGAAGGGGAGGGAGCAAGCAAGGGGTGGTAATATCATGGAATTAAAAGGTATGAAGTAGTGTAGTACACATGGAGAAGAAGAGTGATAGAATTAAAATCCGAATCAAAGAATTTGGTCAATATTCATGTCTACATGCTGTCAAGTAATCATAGGGAGGAAGGCTTAGTTATACAGGGTATATAATGAGTTAGAGGAAATAATTCTGAGTGTTCCTAATGGTAATGATTTGATATTGATGCAGGATTTGAAAGTGATGGTAGGCGAGGGAATATTGCTATTGAGAAAGATACTGCAGTTAATTAATAAGAAATTACTACAAAGAGAAAGAAATGAAGGCCTGCACGAGCCATGGTTCAATTACGACGATCATTTGGTTTAAACGCCGTAATAAAGTCTAATAAAGTTGGTAAATGTAAAATATTCCCGGAGATTCAAAGGGATACCATTTACGTAATATTATGGTGAGGTGGATAATTTGGAAAAGCGCAATTAATTCTCACGTGTACAGAGAGCGGACGAGGACTCAGATCATAATTTAGTGCTATTGAAGTAGAGCGTAAGATAATACAAGTTTTTGTAAGTTGTAAATCAAATAAAAAAACGCGTGATAATTTGAACTCCAACAGCCTCCTTGTTAACTAACCATTTCCTTCTCGTGGATTCATTCCATCTTCGAAATGAATGAGCGCTCGGTTATTTCAGTTAAGTATTTCGCAAACGGAGCTGACAGGGTAGCCTTTCAAACCAAGGAACTTAATTACACTTCGACCCTCTTATCATCTCTATACTGTGAGTCTTTCAATCCACGGCTTCGTGAAACAAAACTGGTCAACATGCTGTAGTTTACAGCATTAACTGGTCAAGCTGTAGTTTACAGCATTAATTTAAGAGCAAGGATCAATTAATTTGCGGAATATATTTTATCCAGACCTCCAAATTATTTCTTAGTAACAATTACTTAAAAGCGATACTCCCGCGCATATGTAACAATAACTCGTTCTTTACCTCTTTTTACGTCCTCAGTCTCATCGAAAGTGCGTATTATTTTCTTGCCTCCTCCTCGCTTCCGTAGTATTCTTCCCTCTATTACCGCCTTCAGTATCCCATTGCATCTCACTATCTGCTGCATTAATTTTTCCTGCTTTCTTTACATTTCTCCCAACAATCTTCTCTAATCCCCTTCCATGGATATAACTTCGCCAATTACTTTCCCTCTCTTCCGTTTTGTTTCCTTCATTCATCTCCACATTCCCATCTTTAAAGCCTCTATCAATGCTTCAACTTTTTCCTCAACAATTATGTTTTCAAGCCATGTAAAACCACGCTTTATATTATAGCTTTTGCCTGATATCTTTACCTAAGATGCCTGACATTAATTTCCGCCTCTTAGTGAAAGCTTCCTTAACTATCGACATTCTTCCTTTAATATTCATTCTACTTTGCCTGTCTTCGCACCCATTCCATCCAGTTTCTGCACTCTTTACATGTCCTGTTACTGATCATTCCACTGTACTGACGATAGTAAGATAACATTGCTGATGAATTAATTCGCCGATTACATAGTTTGAATTAGCAAAAATTGCAGATTTTCTGTTCAAAAAGGCTCTGTATTATTTGATGAGGTTAGAAGAAGAAACTTTGTATGTTTACCTGTATTATTTCTTTAAAAAGAGTATGTTGGAGCAACTTCATGAAGTAGAGAACTGAGAATTTTGCCATGTGGGTTGCATACCAGTTTTTTTAGAAGTGCTGATTCATATCCGTAGAATTTCTCAATTCTTTTTTTGAATTGAATTTGAATTCTTTTTCAAATTTTGAATTAGTCCTCCTCGCCGTTGGGTGAATGGTTATCTACGCAAAAATGACGACGGGGAAGTAGGAGTTCACTCAAGGAAGGCAGTAAGGAAGCCCTCATGCGAGGTATTAGGTGTGTTACGTCGCAAAAGCGATTAGGGAGGGGTTGATGTAGCAGAGAAATATTGAAGCAGTAAAGTTCACATGCGAACCCTAGCCTTTTGCTGTGGAAGACGAGCACTTTAACCACCGCACTGACCCGACCCCTTGTAGATTGATGGCCCCGCTGTCAAGGGCAGAGGCCTTTAACGACGATGACGTATTTCCTGTCGAGTCGGCTCTCCCTCCTCGGTCCATTCGGGTCCACCCGACCGTAGATAGTGCCCATTGAGCCCCTTCCCTCCCCCCCCCCCACTATCCCGACTGCAATTGCCATATGTGGCAATGGATCCGGGAAAAATTAAAACGAACTTCATGATTCAGATAATAGTATCTGATGGTTTCGGGTATCTTTTGGCGAACTTTGAAAAAAATGTACATGTTGTAAATTTCGTTAGGATTCAAAATGACCATTTTATTCCTGATTCCTATTATTTTATCCCACTCCAGGCTCTATCATGCACTAATAAAAGTGAAAAATCTTCTGCTGGCACACCAACGTAGGTTTAGCGGGGTAGACGTTTTTACTTAAGCCTTTAAAGCTCAGTGAACAGACGATAAAATTGTGGTTAAAAGTATGCTGTTGTGTACGTAATATATGTTACTTAATTCCTTAATATCCTTATTATTGTCACTTTAGGTCGCTGAAGTAATTATTTTAAAGAAAAAATTGTTGAATGTATAATTTACTCAAATTTCCTGCAAGAAGCACATTACTAGCAGTACTGTTTCAAAATAACTACTGCTTTTAGCACTCTAGTTAATTTTCAAATGTTAGCTATGATAATCCATGTAGAATAGATGATTTCCAGAGATAAGTTTTGTTAAAATCATTATTTTCTATGAGATTTACGAGTACACAGGCACGCACGCTCTCGTACACGCGAAATCTACAAAATATTCTCTCACTCAGAGTAATGCTCCTGTAGAAAGTGGCCTTGATTCACGCATATTGACTGCAATATTTGATATTTGATTTGATGAATAATATTTTCGGTATTGTTTGTTTATCGACGGCATCTTATGCGAGGTTTTAAGGTTTTTCGAAGTACCACCATCAGACTCCTTCCACGACGAGAATCTACTTTTGATTATTTAAGCGTCCTTTTTATTATCGTTTGCATGTATGAAGATCCGTTTTCGGGACCACGCACCCCCTGGCTTGGCAAACTAGATCCCTGTCCCAGCGTATTCAAAAGAAATTGGAAATCTTTTTCTTTAAGTTCCGCTATTCTTCTTCAATATAGAGAAATTCCAAACCTCGCTCCTTCTCGCTTCTCAAGGATATCTAACTCGACTCTTCGATGGGAAGGCATCGTGAAAAGCTTAGAACAACAATGCCTTAAGGAATCTTCTGAGTGGTCTTCAGATTTTTGAAGAAATATGGGGATACTGTGTATTGTTATTGCTAACCCAATTAACAATGATAACTTATGTAATGCACAAAGGCAATGCACCCAATTACCGGTATTTAATGCATAGTAACATGAAATAACCTTTGCATAACCATACGCCCTAGTTCTTGGAAGAAGACTCACCTAGATGAGAAAAGAACCATGCCATCTTAAAATCAGCTGCTAATTTTTCCCTTCGCAAAAGGAAGGGAAAATATTTTCCCAGTTGGTCTCCTCCGGAGAAAAGACATTTTTTAATGAAATGAAAATTTGAAAAAAAGGAGGCTAGGACGTTGCCCAGCCACTAACAAAGCCTTGAGTATCAAATGTTATACTGCCATAGGAGAGATTTCTTTCATAATTTAATAATGCTTCATATCATAAGTTAAGAAAGAGAACTATGAAACATTTGAAAGTTACTTTAAGTTAGTAAAAATCTCGCTCCCAACTCCTGGGCGTACTCAAGGCACACACCAAGTTACCTAACCCAATGCTTGCGTTAAGCCACGCCGAGTCTGTATTTTCGAATTCAGGCATTCAACTTGGGTAATAGTTGGGAGAGTTCCCTCTTGGTATGACTCATTTAATTACGTAGAGTAACAGAATTTTGGATACGGTTTATTGGGTATATATCTAATATCAGTTTATTATGAACATTCATTTTGGCATAGGAGTTGGAGATTAAATATGGGTAAATTTGAAGTGTGTTTTTTATGATAACCATTCATGTCGATAATTTTATGAACATTATAAAAATGTGAGATTCTTGAGAGAAGTCCAAGCATGATGACAGCGAAATCAGTTTTTTTTATTAGTTCTCGAAGCAGTAAAAATATATTTTGAGCAGTGAAAGGAGGAAAGGATAATTCCTCCCTTTAAAACACCTGTGGGGTCCTGGTAATCCGGTTTCTGCATGTTGGCAGAATTTCTTAAAAGCCATTTCTTAGGGCAAGCGACATGTGACGTAGTTTGTGCTATTCCTACTGGGTGGTTAACCAGTTGACGGGATACGGAAGAGGATTAAGCTAAGGATGAAACTCGACTTCGGAATCTATTCGTGTGCTCGCCATGAAAATCGCCGAGAACAGCCAATGCTTAATCAAACACTTCCTTTGAAGCGCTCGTCATAAAGCTTTTGAGTGGAGGAATGTTACTGAAAAAACTTGCCACACTTGGCTGTCAAACCAGCGCTTTTGACATGGTTTCCCATGTAGTATTTTAACACCCTACTCATCCCATAATACTCTCTTATGGCTCTGTAATAACAGTAAAATCAGCATTATTGGCATGCTGCTTTATTAAAAATTTGATGATATTTATTTTTTGTTAAATAAGCTGATCTAATATACGTCACACAATACTATGTTGTCCATATTCAAAGATTTTGTCATTTTCCACTCACTTTATTTCAAGATTCAACGTGTTACACCGACTGCGTGTTATCTTCAAATAAAATCTGTGGAAAATTACAAAATAATTACATATGGGCATCATAAAATTTCAAAAAATGAAGCCTAAAATCGTAAAGTACAATATAATGTTTTTTTTAATTTAAAGCCTTTCGCTTACTTTTTCTTGTTTATAAGAATAATCAGAAAAAATGGAAATAGTGGCAATTTTACTATATTTTTTCCATCAATATCTTATGAGGTGCTGAATTCTAGATTTTCTTGAAGTTGCCATGGTTTGTCATATATTTGATACTTGGTTATCATGTTCAATACCGTTAAGGCTTGGAAAATAGGAAATAGGAATAAGGAAAATGTTTTGAGCAACGGAGGAGAAAAGTTAAAGCATACACTGTAAAACATCATCCGTGGAAATTAAACATTTGGGGTAAACCTATCGGTAACATGGAAAAAATATTCCTTAAATTTATCTTTTGCTTCATACTTATTTGATAGTTTAAATTCAGTGCAACCTGTTCTGCCAGTCGTGGTCATTTAATTCTGTATGATTCGGAATTATTATCTTTAATCTAGACACATTTTTTAGTTCCCTTCTATTTTCCTCCTTTTTGGATCGTTCTGAATAATGTAAGCAAAACCCCACCGCAGTCGGAAGTAGCGGAATGCTAAGAATAAATTGCGAGACCAATGTTTCCGATCGCGTTATTTGCTTCATCCACTCTCTACCCTCCCGCTTCAGATTCACATGAGAGAGGGAGAGAGGAAGGCAATAAAAAAGTGCTGGGAGGTTGGAGGGAGGGTGGTTTTGGTGTGGGGCCTGTGCACGAGTATGGAGGGTTGCGAGAGGTGTTCTGGGAGGAGGTTGTTCGGGAGAGTGGGTTTGGGGAGAAAATCCTAATGTCCCTTACGTACTCTGGCACCGTTTCAAGTGGGACGGTTGCAAGTTATGGTGCGCCTCCGGGCTCCCATTGGTCAGATGGGATGGTGCGACTCTCACCCGCCCCCTCCATTATTCCTCCTCCCATCCCTTATCCCTCCCCTACTCATTCCCCTCCCACCGCCAATTTCACCGTTCGGGTCTGGGACACTTAGTCTGTGGAGGAACTTCTTAGATAACATACCTATTTATGCTGGCTTCAGTAACCAGTCACATTCGTTATTCTAGAATAATTCAACAAAAAGAAAATTCTCCTTACCGGGTCGAATGCACGTGGAAATGGAAATAATTACTTGCATGCGTGATATGAGATCTTCAGATGGTAGGACTATAAATACAATATAAAAACAGAATATGAGGATGAAATTAAGCAGTTCCACTACCCTCGCTTCGTTATGAGGTATGTTAAATATTTCATCGAGTCTATGAAATTAATGAGAACAGTAAAAGTTTAAATGTCAATGCCTTCAACTTCAAATTATTTTTCTTAGGGAAGAGGCCTTGGATGAGATGCGCAACGAACATAAGCGTGAGCACGTGATATAAACATTAAAATTTTCTGTTTAGAAATTTTTATTCAGACATTTTTTAATTCAAGTGTTGAGCCCGTTGAGTAAAAGGACTCTCCCAAAAATAAGTAGAATGATTTTATCCACAAATATAGATGGCTGAAGTGGGGTGATTAGTGGTGGGAAAAGTAACGGGAGAGCTTGGGAAAGCAACGCGACCCGCAGCAGTTAACTGTGGGCATTTACAGTGGGCGGATATGCTGCTAGACTGAATCCCTGTTCGACAGTCATGTCACAAATCCACGATGCTTCTTTCCATGGAGCAATGCAATACGATAAAATTGTGCAGCAAACTGGGAAAATTCGGTTATGAGATCATGACAATGGTTAAGGATGCTTATGGAGATGGAGGAATGCCCCAAGGGATAGTTTTCTGCTTGCACAGGATATTCTAGGAGGGTAACAAGAAGGTTTATGATGATGAATGCCCTGAACAACCATCCACAACCCAGTGTGATGAAAACTTCCTAAAAGTAAAACACATGCTCAATTCTGATTAACCCCCAAGTGTCAGGATGTCAGCAGAAGAGTGGAATGTTCCGAAAATCGTAGTGCACTGCATGTTACATAAGATTTAGCCTTGAGAAATTGTGGCGAGATGTTCCCCAAGGTGCTGTCAGAGGACTACTTGCATGACAATATTGCCTTGGACCTTTTGAACCACGGGGTAAGGGACACGAAGTTTTTAGAATAGGTGGTTACTGGTGAGGAGACCTGGGTCTTTGAGTACGACCCAAGTATGATCCCTTTGAGTACCATTTTGGACCACTGAATTATGTCAAAGAGGCCATGATGAGGTACCTGAACGAGGGTCCTGTTAATGCCTTACAGGAAGCATACCACAACTGGCGGGGGTATTTTCATTGGTGTGTCGATACATTCGGGTGTTCTCATGAAAAATTTTACTAATTTGTACTTTGATCTACAGTAAATATTTTCCCCGATTAATTCTACTTTTTTAGAACAGACCTTATATTAAGTACGTTATTATTTACTAAATATAAGGTCCGAATGGTATAGATGTAATGTGAATGAACAAAACCCTCGCGAGCAAGAACGATATCATATCCTTGTCTAGTAAATGGTCGGGGAATATTTGAGCAATTAACTAAAGGAGAGCTGTTACTTTGAACTACCCAGACCACCTTTGGGATATAACCCAAAGAATTTGACCCAAATCGGAAAAAATGTAAT